>NC_050466.1:98687898-98819509 GCF_903995425.1 Onychomys torridus
TTTTTTTTCTGTTGGATAACCCAGTCTTACACATGAATATTATGCCTCATCCTTTGTCCACTTTTATTACAACAAAATAACCAGAAGCTTTGAATAGATCCTTTCCGTGAGTGCTTAAATTCATCAAATTGATTTCCTTAATACTCATTACTTAACTAACATTATTTTTATTTTCTTAAATTTCATTAATTAGATATATTTATTGTTTTCCTGAACACTCTGTAATAATTTTAAATAAATAAAATATGGAAAACTCCATCAAATAAAATACAATTAATATTTAACCATTAGCTTGGTTATGCTAATTTATTGTAACTCCATATTTACCCTATAAACTTGAAAAAAAAATTTAAATGTTTCTAAACTGAGAACTGAATTATTTTAGCATAAAGCTATCATATTCATTGTAAAGTTTCATTGCTAAGAATTTTAAGATCTCTTTAAACATGAATATTATTACGTTAAAACCTTGAGTTTAGAACATGGAGAAATCAAGCTGCTACTCACATCTGTAGTTGGAAGTTTTTCTGTGTCCTGCCTGGCCTGAAGTCAGAACAAATCTCTCACTCACAGTCCACAATCTTTTATAAAATAATCACACAGAGGCTTAATATTAATTATAACTGCTTGGCCATCAGCTCAGACTTATTACTGACTAGCCCTTACACTTATATTAACCCATAATTCTTATCTATGTTTAGCCATGTGGCTTGGTACCTTTTCTCAGTTCTGCTTTCACATCTTGCTCCCTCTGTGTCTGGTTGGCAACTCATCACTCTGCTCTTCCTCTTACCAGCATTCCTTTAGTCTGTTTGTCCCACCTATACTTCCTGTCTGGCTACTGGCCAATCAGCATTTTATTAAACCAGTGCACAAAAGCATTATCTCACAGCACACATTAAATTTCATCCCTACTGTCTAGCATACTGTTAAAAAGCGCTATGCATACTGTTGAAAGATAAAGTAATCATCAGTCATACTCAGCTGTGATCCCTGAAATATACTATAATGACTGGTTTGAAAAGATAGGTCCACTGGTATATTAGTGGCATGAACATTACAGAAGTAACCAACTGTCAACTTTTCAGCCTACTTGTGCAGATCTTGTCTTCTAGACCTAGGGTCTGAAGACCTGAAAGAATGGGGCAGACTAAAGTCTACTGCTGTAAACAATCTTACTTCTGTTTCAGTATACTTTTATACATAAATGTAACAAAGCAATGATCCAGGAAAGGTTGTTTGGGTTCAGAAAAACATGTAAATAAATGCCAGTAAGTAATACTAAATATTAACAGTGTAGCCCTTTCCCAGAACTTTCTTAAGACAAACCAAGTTTAACACAATTGCCTGGCACATGCTATAAATTATATCTGGGAAAGCAAGGTGGAAGACAATATACAAATTCAAGGCACACTGACAATATTGGGTTCTATAACTATGTTCTAACATCCAAAAAGAATAAATATATTTTATAAATTGAATGTAAATGTTTAACATGGCAATCATGAAACCACATACAAGGACAATCGAGGGAACAAAATACACCTGAGGTTAAAGGCTGTCTGTCTTTCTTCCTGGAGCCCTTCTCACAGTTCCCCAACCATTGCTCACCATGTATCATTCTTTTGACCATGCTCTAACTTCTCCCCGTTTTATTTTTTAAATTTTAGGTTATTTATTCATGTTTAGAGCCATTGAAATCCTAATAGGAGCATAAAAAGACATGTGATAAGTGCAAAACTAGATGTAAGAGCATTATGAATGATGTTTTGTCATCAGGAAGGAGGATCCATGCCTTGTAATCAGCAATCCCTTATGTTATTCCTTGTCCTGCAATTTCAGCCAACCATTTAGAAAATGGCTATTTCTTGTAAATAAGGTAATAGTGAGAGTGTCTTGGGGAGTAGTTCCCATTTTTTATCTTTTAAAAGTTGTTTCTTAAGGGTGGGATGTGTACATTCTATAAATGTTTGCCTTTGTATCTCATAAGGGATTCTATGAATGTGTTGAATTTGCTATTCATATAGAATTTCTTGAAATTCCTACTAGTAAAAGCTGAACCCTTATCAGTTTGTAAATATGTGAATATCTGTAACAGTGTTCCAACTACCAACCAATTTCTTACTGGTAATAAGTCTTGATCCACAAGATGAAATCTACATGGGGTCAGGTCACAAACCTATGGCTAGATATATCAAGGTCCCTAAAGGAGAACCTGCTACTATTATCCTGCTAAATGGGCATAGAATTAAACTGATTACTGATGACTTACCAGTATACCTAGGCCAATGTATCTCTCAATTTTCTATTTACATTAGGTGGTGAATACCATAGAGACCCAAAACTGCCCAAGATAAAGATAATGAAAAAAATTATGGTATACTCAGCCTTAAATAGAACATATATGCCACACCTCCTCCTTCCAAGTCTCAGGGGGTATTATGGAAGAAGGAGCAGAAAGAGTGTAAGAGTCACTGGATGTAGATAACTTCAAGAAAGCCCTGTCTTCTAGACACAACAGGGCAGCTGCACATAAAGAACTCACAGTGGTTGTGGCCTGATGCACAATACTGGTGCAAGTCCAAGTCACACCAAATTCTACATGGAGATGAGAATTGGCCACACCATCCTATTGGCAGCAGTGATGCTATTTTGGCAATTGTTAGCTGCTAAGTGGAGGAGAGACAGTTTCTCTGTAAGATCTAGTTCCTCATAAGTCAATCATACTCTAGTTGAAGACCACGTACACAATATTATTTGAGGAGCAGAATTCGTCTTTAAGGGTTGAACAAAGGACACAAACTTGTGTAGGTAGAAAAAGAGGTGTAGATCTGGGAAGAGTTACAGCAGGGTTGAATATGATCAAACACATTTTTTAAAATTATGAAATAATTAATTAAAACAAATTTAAAATGCAAAAATGTCATTACCTGTGATTATTATGTCAGAATAAATCAGATAATTCTGCCATGCCATGGGTGTTTTTTGGTTGTTCAATGGCTTATGGATAATTGTTATTGTTTACAATGGTTGGTTACAAGCTGTTGTTAATGGTAAAAAAAAAAAAGCTAAACAAAGGAGATTATATACAGGACTCTTGTTTTAAAGAAAAAGAAAAAAGAAGAGTAGATTATTGAATCTACTCTGAAAAAAAGGGAAGATATGGGAATGATAAGATAAAAGGTAGATTTTTGGATCTATGCCAAAAAAGGGAATATGGATATGATAAGATATAAAGAGAGATTATTGAATTATTGAATCTGCTTTTACAAAGGAACTCCTTTTTTTAAATAGGATAAATATTGAAAATTTTTTATCTGAATTCAGAATTTTTTATCTGAATTCAGAAGCTTCCAGTCTGAGGAAACAGGATCAGCTGTGGAATTGGCAAGGTGTGGTGGCTGTGGCTTGTTCTGCTTCTTTGATCTCCCAGCATTCACCCCAATATCCAGCTCCAGGTTTGTTTATATTAATAAGACCTTTTAAGATTCATGTTACAGCCACATCTACTCCAACAAGGCCACACCTTCTAATGGTGCCACTTACTATGGGCCAAGCATTCTGATACATTAGTTTGTGGGGTCCATTCTTATTCAAACCACCACATCTGTATTTATTGAACAGTACAAAAATTAATTTTAAAAGGATGTGATTCTTTACAGAAATGGTAACAGAGTTTTACCAGATGTCTCAGGGTTTTTATTGCTGTGAAGAGATACTATGACCACGGCAACTCTTATGAAGGAAAATATTTAATTGGGGTGGCTTGCTTATAGTTTGTAGGTTCAGTCCATTATCATCATGGTGGAACATGCAACACGCAGGCAGACATGGTGCTGGAGAAGTAGTTGAGATTCTTACATCTTACAGGCAATAGAAAGTGGTCAGAGACACTGGGCAGTATCTTAAGCAAATGTGACCTCAAAGCCCACCTCCACAGTGACACACTTCCTCACACAGGGCCACACCTCCTCCACAAAGCCATAGCCCCTAATAGTACCAGTCCATTTGGAGGCCATTTTCTATCAAACCACCATATTTTACTCCCTAGCCCTCAAAGGCTTGTAGCCATATCATAATTTAAAAAATGCAGTCAGTCCAATTTCATAAGACCCCATTCTCTATCACAGTTTCAACAATGTTTAAAGTTCCAAAATTCAAAGTCTCTTCTGAGATTCATGCAATCTCTTATCTGTAATCACCTGTAAAATCAAAATTTTTTTAAAAAAGATCACATACTTCCAACATATGACACAAGATATACATTACCATTCCAAAACATAGGAAATAGTGAAGAAATACTAGATTAAAGTAAGACCAAAAACCAGCCAGACAAACTGCAAACTCTGTATCTTTATATCTGATGTCAAACACTCCTCAAACATCCAACTCCTTTCAGCTTTTTTTGTTTGTTTGTTTGTTTTGTTTTTCAAGACAGGGTTTCTCTGTGTAGCTTTGTGCCTTTTCTGGAACTTGCTTTAGAGACCAGGCTGGCCTCAAACTCACAGAGATCCACCTGCCTCTGCCTCCTGAGTGCTGGGATTAAAGGCGTGCGCCACCACCACTTGGCTCCTTACAGCTTTGTTGAGTGAAACATTTCTGTCTTTTGGGCTGTTTCCACTCTGGTTAGTAACTTTCTTTGACAGGTATCCCATGACTCTGGCATATCCAACAACTTAGGGGCTTTAAGGCAATCCACACATTACCTTCACTGCTTCACACAATGACTTCTGTAGGCCTCCATGCAGGGATACCCCTGCCACATGCCTGGACTCAGTGACTTTCCTTAGTAGCTCTTTGACTCTAAAGCCAGAACCATGTAGCCAAAGCTGCCAAGTTCTGTTGCTTATTGGAGTTGAAACATGGCCCCCTTGTTCAATTACTGTAGATAAATTCTAAATGGTCTTATTAAATAAAAAAACATGGAGCCAACTATAGAGGTAAAGGCCTTAGAGAGATCAGCAGATAGGGAAAGCCACCAGCCAACCTTACTTCACCAACTCTGCAGCATTCAAATGTGAGCTTCCTCCTGTCTTACCCACACCTTTATTGCATGGCTGTTCTGCCCTCTCATTGGCTATCTTAGCCCAGCTACCTCACTTCCTTGTCACTGTCTATCTGTACAGACCTCCAGGTCTCTATGGTTGGTACTGGGATTAAAGGCGTGTGTCATCATGCTTGGCTCTGTTCCCTAGTATGACCTTGAACACACAGAGACCCTGCCTGCTAAGTGATCAGATTAAGGGCATGTGATTCCTGACTTCTTATTTATGTAAAATTGCTGGCCTTTTCCCCTGATCTCCAGGCAAATTTTACTAAAGCAGAAATAAAACATCCCCACAAATTACATCCTCCCTGGCTCTTTGTTTTCCATACTTTCCTTTACTACCTAAGCTTGACTGTTCTGGAACTTTGTAGACTAGGCTGACCTTCACTCAGAGATCTGCCTCTGCAATACTAGGTTAAAGGCATATATCACCACACAGGGCTCTAAGCTTTTCTTTAATTCCTTTTCACAAGTTGGAAATTCAGCTGTATGGGATCTTGCCCTGAGGTCAGCATTCACTTTATTCCATTTCTTAATCTGTTTATCTCCTTGAATAGCTCCTTTCTCCTTCCTGGTGCTCTTTTTCTCCTCAAAGTGTACAGTTTGTAATTTACCCTGCTCAGCGTGCTCCTTTTCAATATAAATCTTCATTAGAGTTATCACTAATAACAACACGACAGAGTCTATATTAGGCTTTTTTGAGTTTTCCTTTGCCAAGAGAATTAATTGAACTTATTCACTTTTGCCTCAGGCAGATTTTTCAGACAAGGGCAAAGGGCATCCACATTTTTCACCAAAATAATACAAGAATGATCTGTAGGCCTCATAATAATATTCTTCTCCTCTGAAATCTCTTGAGCCAGGCCCCAATAGTGCAATTAACTCCTAGCTTCACTGTTTTCCATGGCTCCTACTAGTATGGTCCATTTAGCAGTGCTTAAAGCATTCCACATTTCCTAAACCAAACTTCCAAAGTCCATATTACTCCAAACAAACATATGGTCCATCATATCACAGTAATACCCCAGTCCCTGGTAGCAACTTCTGTCATAGTTAGGAGTTCTCTTACTGTGAAGAGACACTATGACCATGGCAACTCCTATCAAGGAAAACATTTAATTGTGGTGGCTTGCTTATAGTTCAGAGATTCAGTACATCATCATCATTTATTAGTATATGGCAGCATGCAAGCAGACATTGTGCTGGGGAAGGAGCTAAGAATCCTACAGCTTGCAGGCAACAGGAAGTAGTCTGAGACACTGGGAAATATCTTGAGCATATGTGAGACCTCAGAGCTCACCTCCACAGTAACACACTTCTTGCAAAAAGACCATACCCACCTACACCACAAGGCCACATCTCCTAATAGTGCCACTCCCTTTGGGGGCTATTTTCTTTCAAAGCACCACATTCTTGGAAGAAATTTTACTGACAACAAATCTCTCTGAGGCACTCAGAAAGGCAACCACTAGTTCAAACAGACACTATCACACTGTATCAATATGTTGTTCCCAATATTTATGTTGCATATTTGTAGTATAATGTTGCTTTCAATTGATTGTTTTCAGCAAATAATTACCACAATATACACACACAAATACATTATTCTGAGTTGGGGTGGGGAAGAGTAAGTAACTTAAGCCATACAGTATCTTAAGTTGTAAAAGCAAATTGAATGAGAAACCCAACACACTGTAACATTTACTGTTACATGGTTTCTTAAATGCAGGTTAAAGATAAAGAGGATAAGTACACAGTAGGACAGCAAGTAAGGCCTTCCTTTGATGAACAACATTAGTTGATATGCCAATATAAAGAGAAGAAATTCCACATGATCCCAACGCTAGCTACTACTAGTCAATAGGAATTGAGAGTGGGAGAATCAGTACTGAAACAGTTACTATCTATTCTTGAGTATTTAAAATCTTCTGGTTTAGTTTTCTGTAGTTAGAGTTTCCTGCCTGGCCCAGTCAGGACAAATCTTTCTTACCCGCCAGTCCCATAGTCGCTCAGACCCAACCAAGAAAGCACACAGAAACTTACATTGTTTACAAACTGTATGGCTGTGGCAGGCTTCTTGTTATCTACTTTTTCTATCTTAAATTAACCCATTTCTGCTTATCTATACTTTGCCACATGGCTTGTGGCTTACCAGTGTCTTTACATGTTGCTTCTCATGGCGGCGGCTGGCGGTGTCTCCCTCAACCTTCTACTTCCCAGAATTCTCTTCTCTCTTGTCCCGCCTATACTTCCTGCCTGGCCACTGGCCAATCAGAACTTTATTTACACAGAGCGATATCCACAGCACTTCCCCTTTTCTTTTTTTTTTTAAGGAAGGTTTTAACTTTTACATAGTACAATTACATATAACAAAACAATTATCAAGCAAGAATTATAGTTACAATATTAAAGAAGATATCCTATCTATCTTACATTCGTGAGTTCAAGGTTTTATATCTAACTTATCTTTTATCATAATTGAGGAAATTATAACTATCTAGTCTTCAACCACATCAAAGACCTCAGGAGGATATAATATTACCTGAAAACTGGGAGAAGGATGCAAGCATTTTTCGGGAGTCTTGCAAGAGTAGACAGAGACAGCTGGCAGCCTGGACAGTCACCTAATGTTCCTTTGTGAAGTTGGAGCATTTGTCTTCAGCCCACAGGGCTAGAGTCTCTCGGTCACTTCTCTCAATGTCCTGTAGAATGTCTGGCAGTTTCCTCTGCGAAGCAGGAACCTGAAGGACCATTTTGTCAAGCAAAGTTTAGTGGTCACCTTTCTATGGGTCCTGCATGTCTAGTAGATCAAGCAGTCCAGGCAAGAACAGTTTCTTGCCCAAATGGCTATTTTTGCCAAGGTGAAGATAAACTCCATATGAAGTGTCTTCAATGCCCATCCTCCTCTCTGAAGTAAATCGGTGCTGCCAGGAGCAGACATGTCTCACTGTCCAGAAAGTCTAAATTTTAAAAATATTTTAAATGCCATATTCTGTAGACCTTTGAAGTGTTTGAAGATTACCTGTCTATCTGAAATATCTCTGTGTATACCTAGAAGACTTAACTAACATGGCTATGAGTATGATTATCATAGATGACCAGTTATTAATCTATTTTTAATTATCCATTACAATTTTAAATGAGCTATATAAACATAATACCTTAAACAAGAGTAGAAATATACACACAATATAACAAAATTAACTAAATTTGTATCAACAGACAAAAATCTAAACCAATGTAAAACATTTTAAACAAGTTGTTGCTCTTTAGAATTAAGTTCCCTAATCTACCCTTTCATCCTATTATATCTATATCATATTCCCCTTTCTTCTTTAGAAAGAGATCTCATTTATAATCAACCTGCTTTAAAGAAAAATATTGTTTTTTCTCTGTCCCACACCGGAGGGCTCTTCTGATTTGGGACATAAGAATCTCTTAACCTTTTCTTTTAGCAATATGTCTGGGTTTAGAGAAGGAGTGAGCCAATTCCATCTCCAAAGCCAGCTTGATAATTTTGGGAATGTGGGCGTAGTTTCTCTTACTACTTCCTGCTGGAGGGGGGGCGCTGCATCTTATGGGGACACAAAGAAATTTTAGTATTATGGAGTAGTCCATTAGGGTGAACCTCTGAGCCAGTTGCCTTGAAACCATTCTGGATGTTGGATCATCTGAGCCATGGTGTCATTGGAGACCTTTCAGGTGGTCTTGGCTGATCAAACCTGATGTATCTTAATCTGGAACAAATCCACAGCCTCTGGCTTTCTGTGGGAACAAAAGCAGAGATTCTTTTCCAAAGCAACATATCCTTATATCCAAATTTTGAAGTCAAGGTACCTTTAAAATTTACATATTTGTTTAACTCAACAGCTTTTATGATCAAATCTTTTTCTGCAGTTAAAAATCCCAAAGACAACATAAACCAGATTCTCTGTGTAATATCCATCTTTGTAAGACTGAAACGCTGCTGTGGCTGCTGGCTCCGCCCACCTCAGCTTCCCAACATGGCGGTGGTACAGTTTACTGCCAGCTCTGGGTCTGGAGCCATGTGTACCATCAACTATCAGAAGCAGTTCTATCAAAGCAGCACATAGCCCAGAAACTTTTTTTTTAACTAGCAAAGGCTAAATCTACCACGCAGCAGAGTAAAGTGCCACTTGTAGATTCTTCATTCCCGCCACACTGCAGGTCAGACGCACACGCCAGGAACCCGCCATAGTAGCTCAAACCTGCAGGCTGCTGCTAACTTGAGAGAGACAATTAGGAAGCTGTTTTTAGCTCCGTTTTAGAATCTTTTTTCTCAGGTTTTAGGTGGAAACTCTTGCCAACACGTTGGACGCCATTTGTAGTTAGAGTTTCCTGCCTGGCCCAGTCAGGACAAATCTCTCTTACCCGCCAGTCCCATAGTCGCTCAGACCCAACCAAGAAAGCACACAGAAACTTACATTGTTTACAAAATGTATGGCTGTGGCAGGCTTCTTGTTATCTACTTTTTCTATCTTAAATTAACCCATTTCTGCTTATCTATACTTTGCCACATGGCTTGTGGCTTACCAGTATCTTTACATGTTGCTTCTCATGGCGGCGGCTGGCGGTGTTTCCCTCAACCTTCTACTTCCCAGAATTCTCTTCTCTCTTGTCCCGCCTATACTTCCTGCCTGGCCACTGGCCAATCAGAACTTTATTTACACAGAGCGATGTCCACAGCAGTTTTCACTGAAAATATCACTTGAGTATAATTTTGTTTATATCTGTTTATTTTTTTTTGAGACAGGGTTGCCCTGTTGTAGCTTTGGCATCTTTCCTGGACCTTGCTCTGTAGCCCAATCTGGCCTCAAACTCACAGAGATCCACCTGGCTCTGCCTCCCAAGTGCTGGGATTAAAGGAGTGTGCCACCACTGCCCGGCTTAATTTGTTGTTTTACATATTTCTGAGGTTTTGTACCTTTTCTACTCTGTTTTCATAATGTATTTTATATTTTTATAACTGAAGTTTCACAGGGCCAAAGATGAAGCCAAGGAAAATTTAACATTTTTTAATTAAAAATATTTTTTCATACAATATATTCTGATAATAGTTTCCCTTCCCTCATCTCCTTCCAGATCCTTCTCACTTCCAAATCCATGCCTTCTTACTCTTTCAAAGCAACAAACAGCCAAAGTAAAAACAAACAAGAGTAAAACAAAAGGACCTATCTAACAAACAAAAAAGAATGGAAGAGCTCACAAAACACACACAAATGCAGCACTTGTGCACTTGCACGCGCACACACACAAACACAAACAGAAAATTGGAAACTATAGTATACAAGCAAAAGACTAGTGTACTGGCTGGTCTTATGTCAACTCGACACACAAACTAGAGTTACATAAATAAGGGAACCTAAATTGAGAAAATGCATCCATAATTGGCTGTTAGGCAATTTTTAAACTAGTGATTGATCTGGGAAGGCCAAGCCTATTGTAAGTGGTTCCATCCATAGACTGGGGCAATATAAGAAACCAGACTGAGCAATCCAGGGGAAGCAAGCCAGTAAGCAGCTCCCCTCCATGAGCTATGCATCAGCTCCTGCCTCCAGGATGCTGCCTGTTTGAGTTCCTGTCCTGACTTTAATGATGAACAGCAATATGGAAGTGCAAGCCAAATGAACTCTTCACTCCCACCTTGCTTTTTGGTCTTGGTGGTTCATTGCAGCAATAGAAACTTGACCAAAGACAAAAAATGTCCAAACAAAGCAATATGAAACAAAAAGTCTACAAATACCAGTGAGTTCATTTTTGTGTTGGCCATCTATTGCTAAATATAGAGACTGTCTTTAAGTGTGGTTTGTATACCCAATGAGACTGCCTTGGAGAAAGCAATTTTCCTTTACAAGTGGTTGTCAATTGGAGATAGCTTCTTAGTTAGGGATAAGAGCTCATGTCTACTTACTCATCTCAGCATTTAGAATCATTTCTGGTTTGGACCTGTGTAGATCCTATTCATGCTGCCACAGTCTCTGTGATTTCATATATGAGTCACTGCTGTTGTATCTGAAAGATACTCTTTCCTTGTTATCATCAACCCTGGTGCCTATAATCTTTCTACTTTTTCTTCTTCATAGTTCCCTGAAGCCTGAGGGAAAGAGTTTGATAAAGACATCACATTTAGGACTGAGTGTTCTAAGGTTAGTTCCTCTCTACACATTATCCAGGTATTAGTTCCTATCTACTCCAGAGACAAGCTTTCTCTGATGGTAGTTGAGTGGAAATTGATTTATGAGTATAGCAGAATGTCATTAAGAGCTTTTTTTATTGCTATGTCCTTTAGTAGAACAATAGTATTTAGTTTTCACATAGGAAAACCTGTTGCCTATTTAGTCTCAGGTTTTTAGCCACCTGAGAAATGTCAGGCATGGGTTCCATCTCATGGAGTGGGCATTAAATACAAGCAGATAGTGGTTAGTTATTCCCACAATGTTTGTGCCATTATTGCACCAATGAATTGTGCAGGCAAGTCATCATTATAGATCAGAGGATTTGCAGATGGGTTGGTGTTTTCCTTTTTCCTCTGGTAGCATGAAGAGTACCTTTGAGTATCATGAACAATATAGTCTGTAGGGTGAGGGGTGAAGGCTCAACTTCTTCATCTTCAAAGAGTTATTTAACTGTTGTCTTCAGCAATAGAGCCGCCCCATCAGTTTGTGGATAGCAAGCAATAACCTTCCTTAGCTATAGCCTGAGTTCTTTGGGGATAACCATGGGGCCCCTTTGTGCAACTACTCAGGTATATGTGACCCATTCCTGGCACTAGAGGTTTCACTTAGTGGCAAGAGATAACTAGTTGGGGCTTTTTTCCCTCTGTTATTTGGTGCCTCCATTTATATTTCTTTCATATATGTATATATTTTAAGAGGCTTCTACCATAGTAGGTTTCCATATTCTTTTATTTATTTATTTTTATTAAAACTTTTTTTTATTCATTTTACATACCAACCACAGATCCCCCTCTTTTCCCTTATTCTGTCCTTGAGGATTCTCAACCCACCCCAATTATTTCATCTGACAAAGTAAGGTCTTCTATGGGGAGTTAGCATAGCCTGGAACATTCAGTT
This sequence comes from Onychomys torridus, assembly GCF_903995425.1. Lineage (NCBI taxonomy): Eukaryota > Metazoa > Chordata > Mammalia > Rodentia > Cricetidae > Onychomys > Onychomys torridus. The sequence continues at coordinate 98,700,040 of NC_050466.1, forward strand.
GAGACAAGTCCAAGCCTCTTCCCCTGCATCAAAGCTGTGCAAAGTGTCCCATCATAGGTAGTAGACTGCAGAAAGCCAGCTCATGCACCAGGGATGGATCCTGATCCTACTGCCAGGGGGCCCCTTAAGCAGATCAAGCTAAACAACTGTCTCACTTTTTCAGAGGGCCTAGTCCAGTCCCATGAAGGCTCCACAGTTGTTGGTCTAAATTTCATGAGTTCTCACTAGTTTGGTTTGGTTGTCTCTGTAGGTTTCCCCATCATGATCTTGATGCCCCTTGCTCATAAAATCCCTCTTCTCTCTCTTTGACTGGACTCTTGGAGCTCAGCCTGGTACTTGGCTGTGGATCTCTGCATCTGCTTCCATCAGTTACTAGATGATGGCTCTATGATGACAGTTAGGGTATTCACTGGTCTGATTACTGCGGTAAACCAGTTCAGGTACCCTTTCCACTATTGCTAGTAGTCGAAGCTGGGTTCATCCTTGTGGATTCCTGGGAACTTCCCTAGCACCTGGTTTCTCCCTATCCCCATGATGTCTCCCTCTATAATGGTATCTCTTTCATTGCTCTCCCACTCATCCCTGTTACAGCTCAACCATCATGTTCCCTTATGTTCTCATCCCCCATCCCCTAACCTTTATTGCCCCTCCCTCATCCCCAGTTTACTCAAGAGATCTCATCTATTTCCCCTTCCCAGGGTTATCCATTTGTCCTTCTTAGGGAACTCGTTGTTAGCTAGCTTCTCTGAAGCTGTTGGTTGTAGTTTGGTTTTCCTTTGCTTTATATCTAGTAGCCAATTATGACTACATACCATGTTTGTCCTTCTGAGTCTAAGTTACCTCACTCAGGATGATATTTTCCAGTTTTATCCATTTGCCTTCAAATTTCATGTTGCCATTTTTTTTTACTGCTGAGTAGTACTCCAAAGTGCATATGTACCACATTTTCTTAATCCATTCTTTGGTTTAGGGGCATCTAGGTTGTTTCCAGGTTCTGGCTATTATGAATAATGCTACTATGAACATAGTTGAGCATGTGTCCTTGCAATATGATTATATATTCTTTTTTATTATTATATTTGTGTTTTAATTTTACATATCAGCCATGGGTTCCCCTGTCCTCCCCTCCTGCCCCCGCTACAGGCTACAATTACCCTGATTCCTACACCAAAGATGCAACAAAGAAAGAGAACTACAGAACAATCTCCCTCATGAGCACTGATGCAAAAATACTCAATAAAATTCTGGTAAACAGACTCCAAGAACACATCAAAACAATTATCCACCATGATCAAGTAGGCTTCATCCCAGGGATGCAAGGGTGGTTCAATATACCAAAGTCTGTCCATGTAATACTGCACATAAACAAACTCAAAGAAAAAAACCACATGATCATCTCACTAGATGCAGAAAAGGCATTTGACAAAATCCAACACCCCTTCATGATAAAGGTCTTGGAGCAATCAGGAATACAGGGAACATACCTAAACTTAATAAAGGCAATCTACAGCAAGCCAACAGCCAACATCAAATTAAATGGAGAGAAACTCAAAGCAATACCACTAAAATCAGGAACAAGGCAAGGCTGTCCCCTCTCCCCATACTTCTTCAATAAAGTACTTGAAGTTCTAGCCAGAGCAATAAGACAACATAAGGAGATTAAGGGGATACAAAATGGAAAGCAAGAAGTCAAGCTTTCCCTATTTGCTGATGACATGATAGTATACATGAGTGACCCCAAAAATTCAACCAAGGAACTGATACAGCTAATAAAAACCTTCAGCAACATAGCAGGATACAAGATCAACTAAAAAAAAAATCAGTAGCCCTCCTATATACAATAGAGAAACAGGCTGAGAAGGAAATCAGAGATACATCACCCTTTACAATAGCCACAAATGATATAAAATACCTTGAGGTTACTCTAACTAAGCATGTGAAGGACCTATATGACAAGAACTTTAAGTCCCTGAAAAAAAAATTGAAGAAGATGTCAGAAAATGGAAAGATCTCACATGCTCATGGATAGCCAAGATTAACATAGTACAAATGGTGATCTTACCAAATGCAATCTACAGATTCAATGCAATCCCCATCAAAATACCAACACAATTCTTCACAGACCTGGGGAGAATAATACTCAACTTCATGTGGAAAAACAAAAATCCCAGGATAGCCAAAAGAATCTTGTACAATAAAACAACCTCTGGAGGTATCACAATCCCTACTTCAAGCTCTACTATAGAGCTACAGTAATAAAAACAGCTTGGTACTGGCATAAAAACCGACACGTGGACCAATGGAATCGAACTGAAGACCCTGACATTAACCCGCACACCTATGAACATATAATTTTTGAAAAGAAGCCAAAAATGTGCAATGGAAAAAAGAAAGCATCTTCAACAAATGGTGCTGGCATAACTGGATGTCAACATGTAGAAGGCTGCAAATAGATCCATATCTGTCACCGTGCACAAAACATAAGTCCAATTGGATCAAAGACCTCAATATAAATCCAGTTACTCTGAACCTGATAGAAGAGAAAGTAGGAAATAGTCTTGAACGCATTGGCATAGAAGATCACTTCCTAAATATTTTACCATCTTTTACTATTTCTCATTTGTGAGAATCTGGGAAAGGTTAGGTGCTTCAGATATATAAAAATATTTTCCTTGATCCTTCATAATTCTGTACACACATTTACAAAGGACAGTACATGAAGTTAATGCCAATTCTATAGAAAGATATTTCTAATATTTTCTCCCTTAGTATAAGACACTTTTTTTGTTTGAAATATTTCAGTCCTGCATTTCTATGTGTAGAGATAATTCTTCTACAGAACACCTACAAACAATATCCAGATGGGGATGAAGAAATGGTCCAAGGCTTAAGAGCCATTATTGCTCTTGCAGAGGACTAGAATTTTGTCCCCAGCCCTCACACTGAGCAGACAATAACCTCCTATAACTCCATTTGCAACAGATCTGCCACCTTATTCTGACCTCTGTTGACACTTGTACAATTCATATCTGAAAAGACAAGCACGCATACACATAAAATAAAGTAAACCTTTCAAAGTAAGTTGGAATTAAAAGATATTTGCGGATTCATTTTATTGCCCTTCACATAAAATTTCAAAAAATCATAGCATCAGAATGAATAAAATGGAGGCAAGTAAAACTTCATAGCAAAATAAAAAGCTTAAATTGCATAAATATATGAATCTAAATCTTTCAAACAACAAAAATGTTATTGATAAATAAATATGTGTGGGAAATAGCTATAAAACAAGTGATATTAAAACTCCTATTAAAATTAACCATTGATATGACTAGAAAACATGAGGGATATGGTATTAAGGATCAAAAGCTATGGGTTATATATCAGAAACCCTACTTGCAGCATTTAACATTTTCATTGTTTTGTTGTGTGCTACAGAGCAAACGATTTCTAGTTTCAAGAGCTTAAGATCTTTTTTTGATCAATGAAAAAGCAATCCTGAAAATAACCTAAAGTCCCTCTCAATACAGAGATTCTACTAAATCAATAGCAAGTATAAAAAGCTTCAAGAAGAGCTTAGATAAATTAATGGATTTATTGTAAAGGGATTTTCTAAAACTACATGTCTGTTTGGATAATGTCCTTAATATTTGAAATATGACATCACAAAAGATATATGACTTTTATTGTCATGTAGAAGATCTCTAGTGACAGAAAATACAGACAAAAAAGCCAGTGTTATAAGACACCATGTACAGGCTTGCATTCTCCCAATATTTACTTTAAATCTTAAGAGCATTTAATTGATGTGGATAAAAATTTGTGTAATATTTTTTATTTGTGTAAAAATCAATGCCAGTTGGTTGTTTAAAAAGTAAACTATAGTCTAATTCTTAATTTTATATATAAACCCTTTCCATACATTAAAATCCTTATGTCAAAATAAAAACAGATGATTTAAATGTACTTTTCTAGCCATGTATTTGAATGTTATTGCAAACAACTTTGACTAATATTATTAACATTGATTTTATTTATAAATATAATTAAGTAAATTATATGTTTTAGAAAGAAAATTATTTTTGTGACTATATCTGAATAAGTTAAAAGACTGTGGTGACTGTTATGTTTCTTAAATCTAGACAAATTTTGGTAAGTTAGCTTCAATCATTGAAATAACTTTCCTCTTTGCAATATCTGCTTATACCCATAAAAATTAGTCCAATTATTTTAGCAGTAATGCAAATTATATTTTGCACAGCATATAATCTTATTCATATTTTGTTAGCATTGTATCTGATAATAGCTGTCAAAAGTCAGTGCAGTAGGTCTCAACTCATCCAACCTGTCACTCTTAGAAAGCTCTGTAAGTGTTGAATCATGCCTTGCTTCTAATTTTTCAAAGATATATTGCTATATAGGGAAGAAAAATGAAATATATAAAACCACAATGATGAATTTTAATTTTTATTTGCATATTTTGCCTCATAAAAGGCACTATGTGTTTAAAATCTCCCACACAACTAAAGGTGTAAATCATCAACAACAGTTCACATCTTCATATTTAAATTCATATCTCATATTTAAAATCACACTGTCAAAATATGCCAGATTGATATTCATCTCTTTGTAAATTTTCTCTGCTTCTAATAACTGATTTAACAGTGAACTGTGAAGCTTACCTTAATGGTTTGGTTCATACAAGAACCAAAACTCAATTTAAACAGAAAAGTTTATTTATTAATTTTACCTGAAGGATAAAGAATCCATATCATTCGTTATTTTATTAACCCTGATTTGGAAAGGCATCTTAATTGAGCTATATTTTTTTCTTTGTGTTCTGTAAACTGAGCCATACTGATGTAAGTGCCCTACCTACTCTTTCAGTAAAGGCAAAGACATTACAGGAAGGAAGTGACAACAATATCTTAGCTCATGCCACATGACTTATTTTCATGAATTGTTTTTAAAACCCTGATTGGATTATATCATCAACTTCTTCAAACTTACACACAATACCTTCAAATACCTTTGTATTTTTAGGACCACTCCTAAACTTGCCAATTCAGTATTGTCATAATATTGACCCATTATAGGTATTCTATTACTCGCTCTAGATATTTTGAAGCACTAAACAAAAAAGAATAAATGTTCATACAGAGCACATATTTTTAATATACATACCAGATACAAAATGTATTTATTAGTCTTTGGAAACAGTAATGGAAATTGTAAAAGCAAGCATATCATATTACTGAATTATGGACAGCATAAAATCTCAAAACAAGATATTTTTAGGTGTAGACAGACACAAAACAGTTATTTCAGGATGGAAACTAGTCTACTAGAATGAAATCAGAACATGAAGTTCCAGATCCATCTCTGATTTTGTATACCCTGTGTTCATGTATCCTCATTTCTATTTATTTGTGAATTAGGAAAATAGAGTTTCCTAAACATTCCTTGTTCACAGCACCTTACCTAAAATTTTTAGTATGTTCTTAGCCCCAAAGAAACAATAGACATCCCGAATTTTCAAGTAAACTAAATATGTATCTATGTGCCCACAATTTCATCATTGGTTGAATAAACAATATACATGAAATGAAAGAAAATTATTAAAATAATTTTCTATTTTTATATTGCCTATTACCACAGTACCTTTATAAAATGATATACATTCATGGCAAACAATGAATAAATTCTCATACTCTATAGTCATATTATACAGCTTCATTACTGAGCCCATGTTGACTTTCATGCAATGTTTATTTTATTACAACAATCATTAAATTTGTGCCTCTAAGAATATGAAGTCATTCCAGGTGGTGGTGCTACATGCCTTTAGTCCCAACACTCAGGTGGCAAAGGCAGGCAGATCTCTGTTTGTTTAAAGCCAGCCTGCCCTACTGGTCTACAGAGTGAGTTCCAGGACAGTGTGAAACCCTGACGTGAACCCTACTCCCCCAAAGGAATATGAAGTCATCAAACAGGAATGTGGTATTGTTTAGCCTTCCACATCATTCTGAAGACCTTTAGAAAAATACATAGGGAAACCTATTACTATCAAAGCTACTTCATACATACTTATACACATGAAGAGTTAAAATGTGGTTATACCACAACATGGCTACAATATCCCTACTGGATACCAGAATTTAACAAATAAAAAGTGCAAAGACAATAATGGATTACTTCCTTTGGATTTGATGGCTAATGTGGCTCCATAGACCCTCAAATATTACAGAAATTGCGATACTCTCAAGAACTTGACAGAAAGACCCTGTTCCCGAAGACACCACATACTTGACTTATAGAACATGGAAAAACCAAGCTCATACTCCCTACTGGCTAGCTTCCACAGTGCTGGAAGGTGCTATGCACATTATAAGAAGAAAACAGCAATCAATAATCTCCACCAACACCACTGTGAATCTTATGAACTATGATAATGACTGGCCTGGAAAGGCATGCCCACTGGTGAGTTACATCATGTGACTAACCAACCTCTTTCCGACTGGATTTAAATCATGCTCTAGAAGTTGAAACCCATACCTGGCCACATTGTCAGGTTAGCACCCTGTGGCTAGGCAAGTCATAAACCTTAGGAGAGAAACTATTATTCTGTAGTTAGAGTTTTCCTGCCTGGCCCAGTCAGGACAAATCTCTGTCACCCACCAGTCCCATAGTCTCTCAGACCCAACCAAGTAAACACACAGAAACTTATATTGTTTACAAACTGTATGGCCGTGGCAGGCTGCTTGTTATCTACTTCTTCTATCTTAAATTAACCCATTTCTATATTAATCTATACTTTGCCACATGGCTTGTGGCTTACCAGTGTCTTTACATGTTGCTTCTCATGGCGGCGGCTGGCGGTGTCTCTCCCCAGCCTTCTACTTCCCAGAATTCTCTTCTCTCTTGTCCCGCCTACACTATCCTTCCTGCCTGGCCACTGGCCAATCAGAATTTTATTTACACAGAGCGATATCCACAGCACTTCCCCTTTTCTTTTTTTTTTTTTAAAGGAAGGTTTTAACTTTTACATAGTACAATTACATATAACAAAACAATTATCTAGCAAGAATTACAGTTTCAATGTTAAAGATACCCTATCTATCTTATATTTGTGAGTCTAAGGTTTTATATCTAACTTATCTTTTATCATAACTGAGGAAATTATAACTATCTAGCCTTCAACCACATCAAAGACCTCAGAAGGATATAATATTACCTGAGAACCGGGAGAAGGATGTAAGCATTTTTTAGGAGTCTTGCAAGAGTAGACAGAGACAGCTGGCAGCCTGGACAGTCACCTAATGTTCCTTTGTAAAGTTGGGGCATTTGTCTTCAGCCCACAGGGATAGAGTCTCTCGGTCACTTCTCTCAGTGTCCTGTAGAATGTCTGGCAGTTTCCTTTGTGAAGCAGGAACCTGAAGGACCATTTTGAAAGCAAAGTACAGTGGTCACCTTTCAATGGGTCCTGCATGTCCAGGTGATCGAGCAGTCCAGGCAAGAACAGTTTCTTGCCCAAATGGCACCCCACGTTGGGCGCCATTTGTAGTTAGAGTTTTCCTGCCTGGCCCAGTCAGGACAAATCTCTGTCACCCACCAGTCCCATAGTCTCTCAGACCCAACCAAGTAAACACACAGAAACTTATATTGTTTACAAACTGTATGGCCGTGGCAGGCTGCTTGTTATCTACTTCTTCTATCTTAAATTAACCCATTTCTATATTAATCTATACTTTGCCACATGGCTTGTGGCTTACCAGTGTCTTTACATGTTGCTTCTCATGGCGGCGGCTGGCGGTGTCTCTCCCCAGCCTTCTACTTCCCAGAATTCTCTTCTCTCTTGTCCCGCCTACACTATCCTTCCTGCCTGGCCACTGGCCAATCAGAATTTTATTTACACAGAGCGATATCCACAGCATTATTCTGCTATATGGGCACGGTGTTAAACTAACTTCTAATGACTTATCATCATACCCACATATCAATGGAGCATTAAACCTTCATCTCAGAATCTTCTAATTACAGTAGGTAGTAATTAACACAGACACTCACAACTGGCCAGGATGCAGGGAATAAGAATGCAGAGTGCTCAGCCCTAAAGGAAACATATATACTGCAAGGCTCAGAGATCATGGTGTAAAAAAGGACAGAAAGAGTGCAAGATTCAAAGGTGGTAAATGACCTTAGAACTCATTACAATATAAGACAACCTGTAGTATTTGAAGCCCCACAGTCATTTTATTTTTTTTAAAGTTTTTATCAAAATTTTATTTGGAGTTAGGATTGGAAATCAATATGGCGCTTCCTTAGAAAATTGGGAATCCATCTCCCCCAAGACCCAGCTGTAGCACTCTTGGGCATATACCCAAGGAATGCTCAATCATACCACAAGGGCATTTGCTCAGCTATGCTCATATCAGCATTGTTTGTAATAACCAGAACCTGGAAACAACCTAGATGCCCTTCAACTGAAGAATGGATTAAGAAAATATGGTACATATACACAATGGAGTACTACTCAGCAGAGAAAAACAATGACATCATGAGTTTTGCAGTCAAATGGATGGATCTAGAAAAAATCATCCTGAGTGAGGTAACCCAGACTCAGAAGGACAAACATGGTATGTACTCACTCATAGGAGGATACTAGATATAAAACAAAGATCACTAGACTGCTACACAACTCCAGGGTGGCTACCTAGAAAACGGGACCCTAGGAAAGACACAGGGATCACCCAATGACAGAGAAATGGATGAGACCTACATGAACAACCTGGATGATAGTGGGAGTAATGAAGGGCAAGGTTCAAGGGAAAGAGAGCTTAGGGGAGCAGGAGATCCCAGCTGGATCAAGAACAGAAATGGAGAACAAGGAATAACAGACCATGATAAGTGATGACCACATGAGAACAGGAATAGGCAGAATGCTGGAGAAGTCCCCAGAAATCCACAATGATACATCCTCTGTATACTGCTGGCAATGGTCGAGAGAAAGCCTGATCTGACCTAGTCTGGTGATCAGATGGCCAAACACCCTAACGGTCATGCTGGAACCCTCATCCAATAACTGATGGAAGTGGATGCAGAGATCCTAGGCCAGGCCCCAGGTGGAGCTCAAGGAGTTCAATTGTCGAGAAAGAGGAGGGACTGTAAGAGTGTGAATTGTTGAGACCAAGATTAGAAAAGCACAGGGACAAATAGCCAAATGAATGGAAGCACATGAGTTATGAACCAAAGGCTGTAGAGCCCCAACTGGATCAGGCCCTCTGGATAAGTGAAACAATTGAATAGCTTGAACTGTTTGGGAGGCACCCAGGCAGTGGGACCAGGACCTGTCCTTAGTGCATGAGCTGGCTGTTCGAAACCTTGGGCTTACACAGGGACACTTTGCTCAGCCTGGAAGGAGGGGACTGGACCTGCCTGTACTGAATCCACCAGGTTTAAATGAATCCCCAGGGGAGTCTTGGTCCTGGAGGAGATGGGAATGGAGGGGAGGGGATGGGGGACAGGTGGAGGTGGGCGTGGGAGGGGGGGACAGGGGAACACAAATATAATAAATAAAAAAGGAAAAAATAAAATATAAAAGAGAACAACACATTAAACTTAGATAAGTTCCAAGACCAGGAAAAGAGTCCAAGCAAAGACACAAAAATCAGATACTTCAGCTGGGCAGTGGTGGTGCACGACTTTAATCCCAGGACTTGGGAGGCAGTCAGGATGATCTCTGTGAGTTCAAGGCCAGCCTGGTCTTCAGCCTCTAAAGCTACACAGAGAAACCCTGTCTCAAAACAAAAACAAAAACAAAATCAGATCCCTCTTGTTCACACACTCAGGAATCCTATAAAAACATAATGTGTAAGCAGAGAACCTAATGCATAACTGTGTGGGCACTCTGTTTGCATATCTGACACTGCTTGAGTGACCAAAAAACAGAGACTATCTGGCCCAGAGACAAAAACTACTAGTCTAAAAAAAGTATCAATACAATGATTCCTAATGATATTCTGCTGTATTCATAATCAGTGTCTTATTCAGCCATCATCAGAGAAGCATCCTTCTGCAGCAGATGGGAACAAATACAAACCTATAGCCAGACATTACACAAAGAGAGACATCACAACATCTGCTCTAAATGAGATGTCTCCATCAAATCCCTCCCCTCAGTGCTCAGGGAACCCCATGGAAGAGGAAGTGGAAAGAGTGTAAGAGCCAATTGGGAGGAAAGAAATCAAGAAAAAGAGTATTCAAAATCATGATGAGCAAAGCTCATATGAACCCACAGGCCCTAAAGCAGCCCAAAGTCATTTTAAATGTAGATATTGTTTATGTTTTATTTTTGAGATTATAATATAATTACAACATTTAACCCTTCCCTTTCCTCTTTTCAAAATCTCTCATATATCCCTCTCCACTTTTCTCCAAATTGATGGCCTCTTTTTTCATTATATATATATATATATATATATATATATATATATATATTTTCCTAAATATAAAGTGCTAGGTTCATGTAATACTACTTGCTAAAAATTAATAAGGACAAACAACTTTGGTAATAATTTAAAAAATAAAAATACTTTAAAAGTTCTGTCTGGGGCTGAAGAGATAGCTCAGATATTAAAGACTAGGCTCACTACCAAATTAATAAATTTCAGTCTGTTTAATATATTTCTTTAAAAATCTACTCTCCCAACTGTGAGATCCTATAAAATCAAAACTAAGTTAGAAGTTCATATTCCAAAAGGTAAGAACAGTTACAATCAGATAATGGCAAAATAAATATCCAATGTTGTGAATCATTCCTGTTTAGGCCGCCCTGTACCCACAGACCAAGTGTAGTCCTCATTCCTCTTCAAGTAAACTTCTTTTTGCAACAGATGGAGACCATTACAGAAAACCACAAATAACAAAAATCCATGGTTGTAGATCCCGCTCCCAATAAACAACACCCATGGCTAAGGCTCAGGGAACACTATAAAGAGCTGGTAGATGGAAAGGTTGTAAGATTCAGAGAATTTTAAAAAAATAATTTATAATGAAATTTGAGCATGTTCACAGGCATATTTTATTTCTGCCTGCTATCTTTATAACATAAACTGATCATGCCCGGTTGTGTTCCTATTCTTCTGAATAAATGATGCATAATTTTACAGGAAAATGACAGATAATCAGGAATTTTGCTGTGAGGCTGTGTCTCCTAGCAGTGTTGGAAGCTACACCCATGAAGTCTTACCAACTGACTGTCTAAGCATGAGCTGAACAGGGAAAACAATAATGGGCATGCCAAAGTGAAGAAAGACCACAAGCCTCAATCCTATAGAAAGAACTGCAGGAAACTAAGAAATTCTGAAAGTGTGAGAATTAATCTTCCCAAAAGGAAGAGCACATCAGTTGGTTATTCAATACAAAATAGCCTTAAAAACATACAAGTTATACTATATAGATTGAGCAAGCTACACTTAGGAATATATTCTCTCTCTCTCTCTCTCTCTCTCTCTCTCTCTCTCACACACACACACACACACACACACACACACACACACACACACCAACAATTAATGTAGAAAGAAATGATGAATTTGGAAGGGCACAAAGAAGAATATATGGGAGGACTGGAAGAAGGAAAGGGAAGAGAGAAATGATGTAATTACAATAAAACCTCAAAAATAAAGGTGAAAATATTTTAAAAGTGAGATTAAAAGAATGCTAGTAGTGACTAACTATAATGAGTAAAATTTGTTGTTTATGAATTCTCATCAAAATGTTAGGAACTGGCTAGCAGCACACAATGGAGCAGAGGATATATTAGAGCAAAATGGAAGTTCGATTACCTTCAATACAAACTTTGATTACTTGACTGTCATAATCAAAGTCCAAGGAAGGAAAAGCATAGATGATCCATGTATATCTCTGTCTGAATTTATGCCAAAACCTGCTGCAGGCTGCAGGAATATATCATAAGAACTCAGCTGGTTATGGCAAAGTCACTACCTGGAGGAATCGAGGAATTCCTCCAGAGGAAGCCAAATCCCAAGGAGTTTTTGGTGTTACTTGGCTTGTTATATATCAGCTGTCTTCTGTTTTGAAAATCATGTGTGCCTTCATAGTTCCCCAATTGACTTTTCCCTAAGAAGAGCTAACAGTGTGGACTGATCACTCTCTGGACATACACATTCCAGGTATTTGGAGAACAGCCTCAGGAAAGGCTTTCTCTGGAATCAGATATCTCTCTTAGCCACTTTCAAGGACTACAGGAAGCACCGCCCAGGTGGGCACCCAACTTCCGAGGATTAACACTGATAATACCCCATGTGCAAGTCTCCTGATTTAAATTCCACAAGGAAACATCGCCCAGGTGGGTGCCCAACTTCTGAGAACTAACAGTGATAGCAGCCCACATACAAGTCTCCTGACTTAAGGTAAATTCCACAAGGGGACACCGCCTAGGTCAGGTGGACATTAAGTAATAGTGTTTTGCAACTTAGCTGGGACCCTCCCTATTTTACACCAGGACTTCTAGGGCAGAGATCAGAGAGGAGAAAAAAGAATGGAAGAACTAGATGGGTAAGACCTTGAGAGGAACAAACCGAGATAGGGAAGAACTAGATTGAAGGACTAGAAGAGAGTACTAGAGGAATGAGATGGAAGATGAGGAAGAGCCAGATGGGGAAGTCTTAGCTGGGTAAGAACAAGCTAAAAAGGCCCTATGTGAGGCAGAATTAAGACGAGACAATTAAGATAGAACTTAGAGGGATCAATAGATAAGAATAGAGAGAAATCAGGCAAGAAAGGAACTAGGCACGGGAACAGAACTGAAGCTTTATATAGGACGTTATGACAGAGGAATTAAAGCAAGTGAACTATGGAGTTTGGTGTGCTGAGATTCTTTTCTGGAAAATAGTCCCCGCTGTTAGTAGTTCTCTCTCCTGAGCCCCTGGGATGTATAACATTAAGGCTGGTCTCTCAAATATTATACAAGAAAAACCCATATTTTCTGTTAACGTTTCTAGAAAGACTAGAGGTTCTATTATAATTCCCTGAGAACTATTTTATTAATCACAGATTTGGGTCAGTTCTGTCACATTGTGTTGGTTGATTTTTTTTTGATATTTCCTTCTATTCCATCAATATTCAAATGCAAGTATAAGCTTTATGAATCTAGAAACATCTTGGTGACCTTGAAATTTTTGTCTTAAGAACATTAAAGACATTAAAAATCTTCCTCAATATTTATTACCAAGTATACTAGTTATCCTATCAGCAGTGGCCTTGACTTTTGGAACGGTGTGAAAATGAAAACTTTGAACATAAGGTTCTATTTCGTCAGGTATGAAAAAAAGTTACCTTATAATTATGTCCCAGTGGATATGATCTTCAAAATCAAAACTGTTGATTCACTTCTACAGTCCAGTTTTACGTGAAAATATCACAATAGTATTGTCAGAATGATTATAAATGGCAGTATCTGCACAAAGCTAATGCCATTTGCTAGAAGGCTATAAAGAGTTTAAAATGCACAGAAAGATAATGGGGATAGAAATTCCTCTGACATAAAAAATGGTATTAGTTTTACACAAGATTGACTATTCTCAGCATATTAAATGTAAAGAAATTCCATAGCCAGTTATCTTAGCAGATTAAAGCTTAAAGAAGAAAAGCCACTGTCTGGAAAGTATTTTTACACAATTAGTCATATTCCATCTCAGGGCCACAATGTACTTAATACGAACCAGCTAACTTGCAGATATTCACAGAAGTTACCAGAGTAATGATATCGAGTAAAATTTGACAGTGTTACTGAAAAATGAACATGCCCTAAAGAAAATTGGTTCAATGTAACTTTTTGATGTCCATGTGATCTGTGAGGATAAGTTTCAGTGATTTATTTTTGTGTTCATGAATAGGCAATCTAGTTATTCTTGGACTGGCATATTCTTATTAATTGTTCCAAAGGCCTTTTGCTCACTGTTACTTTACCATTTCCCTGTGCTTCCTGTGGTGACATTTTGTTGTACTCTAATAAAATTTGCCTGAAGATCAGAGGACATAGTCAGCCTCTAGATTAAACATAAAGGTCAGGCAATGGTGGCACACACCTTTAATCCTAGCACTCAAGATTCAGAGATCTCTATGAGTTCAAGGCCACACTAGGCTACATGAGATTGATCCAGTCTAGGAGAGAAACAGAGCCAGGCAGTGGTGACACACACCTTTAACCTCAATAATTGAGAAGCCCACACAACATTAATCCCAGCAGTAGGAAGGTTGAGGTAGGAAGTGAAATGGCTGAATGGAAAAAGGCATACAAGGCACGAGGAGACAAGAACTAGAGGTCCTTTTGGCTGAGCACACTCAGAGGCATTCAGTCTGAGGATTTGTGGCTGTGGCTTGTTTCCTTTGATCTTTCAGCATTTACCCCAATATCTGGCTCCGCGTTTTTTATTATAAGACAGTTTAGGGTTATTGGTGCAACAATTTCCTCTGATTGTGTATTAGTTATAATAATGTCAGTTGAATTATTAGAAAATATAACTCAAACAGGCTTATACAATATGGGCAATAACTATCCTACATTGCAAGAATTTTAGTGTTGTGTAACTGAGCAGATCACCAATGTCATCATGAATTTATTCTCTGCATTTTGACATCTTAGTGTTCTAGTTTTGCTAGTCTGTCTTTCCCCACCATTACAAAACAGCTACTGTACTATTATCAAGCAATGAAGCCAGACATGAGGATTTGTAGCATATGAAAACGGGATGAGAGGTGATACAACTAGCCCACATCCTTTCTTCCTAGCATATTGGCTGCAACTGATGATAACCACTAAATTCACTACTAACAAAAGTAAATGAACAAAGGCTTAAAATAACAATGATTCATACTTAGAGCTTTCAATAAATTTGGTGCTTTCTAAGTTAAATGTGTAAAGGAGTCTCAATAGAAAAAATGTGGTTCAGCTGTTTATGAAAATGAGTAAATTGATATGAATAGCCACTCTCTCTCTCTCTCTCTCTCTCTCTCTCTCTCTATATATATATATATATATATATATATATATATATATATATATATATATATATATATATACTGGGCAGTGGTGGTGCACACCTTTAATGCCAGCACCCAGGAGGCAAAGGCAAGTGAAACTCTGAGTTGAAGGCCAGCCTGGTCAACAGAGCAAGTTCCAGGACATCCAGGATTGTAGTGGGAATTCACTCCACCCATGACCTTGGGCTATCTGGCCTGACAGAGGCAGTGCTTCTTATCTGCCTACCCAACTGCTTAATAGGTAGGAGAAAGGGGATTGTGTTCTCTTGGGTGGTGAAGCCCCCAGCTTTCCAAGGACTCTGCAACTGGATTTACCTTATCCTGTATCAGTGAGTCTGTCTCTCCCCAAAGAACCTTTTAATAAACTTATATAGAGAACCTTTTAATAAATACACACACACATATAGATATAGATATATAAATTTAATAAACCATTGAGGTTCTCGTTGCACAGGATATACAGAGAAATCTGTCTATAAAGATAAACAAAAAAATTCCAAAAGGGCTGTTTGTGCTTGTGTGTGTGTGTGTGTGTGTGTGATGCTAGCAACCAATTGTGTCTGGTAAATGATGGAGAAAAAAGAGGCTTCCAAGAGGAGATGATATCAAATTTGTTTGTTGATAAAATGGTACAAGAAAGAAAAATTCTGTTTTGTAAAAAGGCAAAATACTGATGAAAAATAATGGTCATGAATTATGATGAAAGGATAAATTAATTTTTTGAATTTCCTTTAACAGGTAATCCAAATAAGTTTAACAGTGGCTTAAGCATAAAGGACAACATTCTGATCCTTAGAAAAGTTCTGGAGAAAAGCTGTCTTCATTCCTTCAGAGGTTTAGCAATGCCAGCAAAACAAGACTCTCTGAGTCTTTTGGAAGGGTTACTGTGACATTGCTAATTGTCCTATGAGATTCATAAGATGACTCTTTCAAGCAACATTCTGTCATGGATTTCTTCATAAAGTAATATATCACACATATTCCAAGAGTTTTTGCTTTCTATTTTCATTGCATCTAACTGACTGACCTTTCTGAAAGATAATGAAAATTATTAAATTCTGTACTGTGAGGAGTAGATGAAAATATATCAGTTTGATTATCAATTGGACCTATGAAACCATGTTTTAGTGGTAAAGAGTACCAGGGGTATAGGGATAACAGAAGCAAAAGATTGGAGAAATATGTTGGTTTCACATGTTCATCCTTGGTAATGTATTTTTTAATTAATAAATGAAAAAAGGCATAAAACATTAATTTATCAAACAATCACTAGAAATGTTTAAGAATGAGAAGTGATAAATATTTAGAAAATCTGCCCAATAAGTTATCACTGAAAAACTTCTAAAACTTTGGAAATATATGATCATTTTTAGGCCCAGGAAGCTCAAACAACTGAAAGTAGATATGGCAAAAAATAAAACCAACTGATGAAGATTATGTCCATACTGCCCATGAGACAAGAGGAATTTTTTTACATTTTCATATATGTATTTATATGTATGAATGTGTAGGGAGGGTTATGTTTGTAAATCAAAAGACAGCTTATGAGAGGTGGTTCTCTCCTTCTACCATTTGCATCCTGGTGATGGAACTTAGTTCATCAGGCTTAGCAGTAAGTGCCTTTACACCAATAACTATTAAATGAGTAAGATAAAAGGAAAATTAATACAATAATTAAAAGTTGTATTAAAGTAACAGCACATTTATCAGCAAAACATTAAGAAGTCAAGAGCTAATGGGATAATATTTTCTAAATACTGAAAGAAAAAATAATTAGAGAATAATACTACATCGAGGTGTGGTGGCATGCCTTTAATATCAGTACTGTAGGAGGCAGAGACAGGTAGATCTCTGTAAGTTTGAGGACAGCCTGATACACAAAGTGAGTCTCAGGGTAGCCAAAGCTGTTACACAGAGAAACCCTGTCTCAAGAAAAAAATTATATGCACCCAAATTATACTTTACAAGTTATGGAAAAATAATTTCAAAGACAAAACTGGAGAATTACATTATTACTACAATGATTCTATAAGAAATACTTAAAGATATCCTAACACTAGAAGTTAAAAGTTGATAAATATCATTATGATAATATACAAAAGTTAAAGCTTAATATTAGTTCAGAAACAGAAAAGAGAAGAGGAGCAAAGCCTATAAAACAGACAAGTAATTAACCATAATAGAAAACAACAAAGGGAAAAAAGAATTTACCAAATATCCCAGCAGCTGGCCATCAGGTGAGAAGGTGAGAGACCTGCCTGCAGGCAGCACCACCACTGCCACCACCTACTGGATTCTAATCCCCCAATAACCACTCCATAGCCCAACCCCCCTCATCATCCTCTCTGTGGACAGCCCTTCCCCACAACTCCAGCAGATTCCATAAGCACAGGTATTACCCACACTAGTTGTAAGAACAGGTGAGAGACTGGCCTCCCAGCTAACTGCCCCAACTTCCAGATGCTAAGCCCCAAGGCACATCCCATGCCCTTCACCCTCTCATCCCAGCACCAGCAACATAGCTGAGCCCTGACCTCAACTCTGGTGAAACTGCATTGCTCTGGTGCAATTCCCAGCAGCTGGCCAGTAGGTAAGAGAGCTGCCTTCAGCTGCACCATTACAGCCACCACCCACTGGATTCTGATTCCACCAAGACCCGCTCCATAGACCAACCCCACTCACCTCATCATTCTCCCCATGGCCATCCCTCCCCACACCTCCAGAAGACTCCTTAGACAGGTACAACCCATACCAGTTGGAAAAACAGATCAATAGGCAAAAATGCAGCCCACACCAGTCAGAAGTACAGGAAAATACACTGGATCTACACACCCAAACTCCTGCAAACCTCAGTTGAGACAACCCTACTGGACCTGAATGCTGTGGATATCACTCTGTATAAATAGGTTTGAGGGAAAGAGAGCTTAGGGGAGCAGGAGATCCCAGCTGGATCAAGAACAGAAAGGGAGAACAAGGAATAACAGACCATGATAAATGAAGACCACATGAGAACAGGAAGAAGCAAAGTACTAGAGAGGTCCCCAGAAATTCACAATGATACATCCACTGTAGACTGCTGGAAATGGTCAAGAGAAAGCCTGATCTGACCTAGTCTGGTGATCAGATGGCCAAACACCCTAACTGTCCTGCTGGAACTCTCATCCAATAACTGATGGAAGTGGATGCAGAGATCCTAGGCCAGACCCCAGGTGGAGCTCCAAGACTCCAATTGTGGAAAAAGAGGTGTGACTGTAAGAGTGTGAATTGTTGAGACCAAGATTGGGAAGGTGGAGGCAGGGGCAGGAGGGGGAAAGACAGGGGAACCCATGGCTGATATGTAAAATTAAAACACAAATATAATAAATTTTTAAAAAGGAGAAAAAAATGCTGATTGGCCAGTAGCCAGGCAGGAAGTATAGGTGGGACAAGCAGAGAAGAGAATTCTGGGAAGTAGAAGGCTGAGGCAGAGAGATGCTGGCAGCCACCACCATGAAAAGATAAGATACCAGTAAGCCACAAGCCATGTGGCAACTTATAGATTAATAGAAATGGGTTGATTTAAGATATAAGAACAGTTAGCAAGAAGCCTGCCATGGCCATACAGTTTGTAAGCAATATAAGTCTCTGTGTGTTTACTTGGTTGGGTCTGAGCCACTGTGGAACTGGTGGGGAAGAGAGATTTGTCCTGACTGTGGGCCAGGCAGGACTGGAGAAAACTGCAGCTACACCTGAATACCTGCCAATCATCAGAACCTTTGGCCATTCAGGCAAGAAGACGGTGGTGATATTTTATCGGTGTACCCCAATAAAGTTATCTGAGGATCAGAGGAAAAAGCCAGCCACTATAATAAACATAGAGGTCAAATAATAGTAGCACATGCCCCTAATCCTATCACTCAGAAGGCAGAAGGCAGAGATCTGTCTGGATCTCTGTGAGTTCAAGGCCATACTGGAAACAGAGCCAGGTCGTGTGGTACATACTATAAATCTCAGCACTAACCATAAAGGTCTGGAGGTCTGTGCAGACATACAGGAAATGGCAGAGCCGGGCAGGAAGAGGAAGTGATATAGCTGAGCCGAGAGAGGAAATGAGTTGGCAGAACAAAAAGGCACATAGGTGTGGGTATAAAGGAAACAGGTCTCTTTGGCAGAGGATCTCCAAGTGGTAAGAATGAGTCTGGCTTCTTTATGCTCTTCTGAGGTCTGCT
Organism: Onychomys torridus; assembly: GCF_903995425.1. Taxonomy (NCBI): domain Eukaryota; kingdom Metazoa; phylum Chordata; class Mammalia; order Rodentia; family Cricetidae; genus Onychomys; species Onychomys torridus. Next base: position 98,719,314 of record NC_050466.1, read on the forward strand.
TTTTACCCCAATAACTGACTCCAGGTTTTTATTAATAAAACTCGTTAGCAATTTGTCTACAAGAAAGATGATTAAGGAAACATAATAAAGGAACAAAACTCCCATCCAACAAAGACAATACAAGAATCAACACCCAGACCTATAATCATGCCAATCCCAGATGCATAAATATCAGTGTCAGAATACATTCAGCAGTAGAAAGGGCAATATGGCATCCCCAGAACCCAGCTATTCTACGTCAACAAGATCTGAACTTCCAGTGCAGCTGAAACACACACAAAAAAAATCTTAAAAATAACTTTATGAAGATGATAAATGCCCTTAAAGAGGAGATGAAAAATTCCTTTAAATAAATGGAGGAAAAAACAACCAAAAATTGGAAGAAATCAATAAATCCCTTAAAGAAAGCCAAGACAAAAACAATCGAACAGGTAAAGGAAACAGTTCAAGACTTGAAAATTTAAAAAGAAGCAATAAAGCAAACACAAATTGAGGGGATTCTGGAAATGGAAAATCTGGATAAGCAAAAAGGAACTACAGATGCAAGAATCACTGTAGAAGAAGTTTTCCTGGTCTCACCCAGTTCCTGCAGTCCCATAGTCTGAAGTAGCTCAGACCCAAATGAACACACAGAGGTTTAATATTATTCAAAACTGTTTAGCTCAGGCTTTCCATTGACTAGCTTTTACACTTAAACTCAGCCCATTTTTGTTAATCTATGCATCGCCACTTTTTCCACAGCTTTACCTGTGTGCCATTACATGCTGCTCCCTGGACAGTGGGATGGCATCTCCTCCTCAGTTCTGTTTTTCCTTCCCAGAATTCTCTTGTCTGCTTATTCTGCCTATACTTCCTGTCTGGCTACTGGCCAATCAGTGTTTTATTTATCAATGAATCAGAACAACACATTCACATCATACAGAATATCTTCTTTCTGAGAAATGCAGTCACAGGTCTCAGTGTATAATGCAGTCACAGATCTTAGTGTGCACCTTCAGGTTAGACAAGATGCTACAAAAAACAATTTGACTGTGTAGCCCCCAAAAAGGGCTAAATGTTTCTTCTGATAGTCAGGAGTCACACAGGGCAAAAAATACATTTTAAGATTTAAAGCATCATAATGCTGTAGTAGCTTGGAAAGTAAAGATTTGAGCTGATGCTAAAAGATTTAAGTATCTCAGGAATGTTGACCTGAGCCTGAACTAGAGGATTTGCTTCTTTCCTTTCTTTCTTTTCTTTCTTTCTTTTCTTTCTTTCTTTTCTTTCTTTCTTTTCTTTCTTTCTTTCGTTCTTTCTTTCTTTCTTTCTTTGTGGTTTTTTCGAGATAGGGTTTCTCTGTGTAGAAAGGTGCCTTTCCTGGAACTCACTCTGTAGCCCAGGCTGGCCTTGAACTCACAAAGATCTACCTGCCTCTGCCTCCCAAGTGCTGGGATTAAAGGCATGTGCCACCACCACTTAGCTGAAGATTTTCAATATACCATGTCCAAGGCTTGAACTAGCACTCTCCTGGCTACTGAGATATAAGGGGGCACCTGGATTTACAACTTCTGACTACAGATATGTTAGTTCAAAATGTTTACATTGTTATGGGTTCTATAATCATTCACTTAAAATGGAATGTAATCCTTTTGTGACTCCTGTATTGCCTGAAAGTGTTTGTTGGGGTATATAAGCCATAAAAAGATATGTGAGAACAGAGCAACAAAGGAGACCAACAAATGAGAACAACATGAGAGAAGAATAAAAAGGAACCATCAAGAGAGTGTGTGAGTATATTATTTCCCTAAACACCCTCAGATAGAAAAGTCTCAGTCACTCCAACACTGTGGATTTCTTTTGAGCCTTTGGGCTGGTTCCCACAGGTGACAAAAAATCTCACTCATGAACATTGATACAAAAATAATCAATAAAATACTGACAAACCAAATCAAAGATTACATAAAAAATCATCCACTATGATCAATTAGGCTTAATCCCATAGATGCAGGGATGGTTCAATATATGAAAATTTGTCAATGTAATCCACCATATAAACAAACTGAGAGAGAGAAAAAAAAACATGACTATCTAACTACACACTGAAAATCCTTTCACAAAATCCAACACCCCTCCATGATAAAGATCTTGGAGAGATCAGGGGTACAAGGAACATACCTAAACATAATAAAAGCAATATACAGCACGCTGACAGCCAACATCAAATAAAATGGGGAAAAACTCAAAGCGATTCCACTAAAATCAGGAACAAGACAAGACTGTCCACTCTCTCCATATCTATTCAATATAGTACTCAAAGTTCTAGCTGGAGCAATAAAACAACAAAAGGAGATCAAGGGAATAAAAATCAGAAAAGAAGTAGTCAAAATTTTGCTATTTGCAGATGATATCATACTATACATAAGTGACCCCAAAAATTCTACCAGAGATAAACATCTTCAGTGATGTGGCTGGATAAATATTAACTCAAAATCCATAGCCCTCATATATACAAATGATAAACTGGCTCAGGAAGAAATCAGGGAAACAATTCCCTTCACAATAGCCACAAATAATAAAAAATTTCTTGGAGTAATTCTAACCAAACAAGTGAAAGACTAGTATGACAAGAGCTTTATGTCTTTGAAGAAAGAAATTGGAGAAGATGTCAGAAAATGAAAAGATCTCCCATGTGCATGGAATGGTAGGATTAACATGGTAAAAATAGTAATCTTACCAAAAGCAATCTACAGATTCAATGCATTCCCCATTAAAATTCCAACACAATTCTTCACATGCTTTGGAAGAATAATACTCAACTTCATATGGAAAAACAAAAACCTAGCATTGCTAAAACAATCCTGTACAATAAAGTAACTTCCAGAGGTATCACCATCTCTGAAAAAGCATGGTATAGGCATAAATCTAACAACTGTCTGTAACTCCAAGATCTGACATAGACATAGAAATGTCTCACACAGACATACACATAAGCAAAACACCAATGCAAATTTAAAAAATAAATTATTAAAAAATACAGGGTTGGGGATTTAGGTCAGTGGTAGAGCACTTGCCTAGCAAGCATAAGGCCCTGGGTTCAATCCTCAGCTCAAAAAAAATACAGATAGGTGGATCAATGGAATCGAATTGAAGACCCTGACCACACACCTATGAACAAACACCTGATTTTTGACAAAGAAGCTAAAATTATACAATGGAAAAAAGTAAGCATCTTCAAATGGTGCTGATATAACTGGATGTGGGCATGTAGAAGAATGCAAATATTTCTATATCTGTTACCTTGCACAAAACTCAACTCCAAGTGCATCAAAGATTTCAACAAGAATTCAGTTATACTGATCCTGATAGAAGAAAGTGGCAAGTAGCTTGGAAGGCATTGAAACAGAAGACAACTTCCTGAATAGAACACCAATAGCACAGACACTGAGAATGACAATTAATAAATGAGACCTCATGAAACTGAAAAGCTTTTGTAAGGCAAAGGACACTGTCAATAAGACAAAATGGCAGCCTACAGAATGGGAGAAGATCTTTACCAACCCCACATCTATTAGAGGGCTAGTCTCCAAAATATATAAAGAAGTCAAGATACTAGACATAAAAATACCAAATAATCCAATTTAAAATGGGATACTGATTTAAACAGAGAATTCTCAACAAAAGAATCTCAAATGGCCTAGATACACTTAAAGAATTGTTCAACATCCTTATCCATCAGGGAAATGCAAATCAAAATGACTCTGATATACCATCTTGCACCTGTCAGGAATGGCTATGATCAAAAACACTAATGACAGCTTATATTGGAGAAGATGTGGAGTAAAAGGAACACAACACAACTGCTGGTGGAAGTTCAAACTTGTACAGCCACTTCAGAAATTGATATGGTGGTGGTGTAGAATATTAGATAAAGATGTGTTTGTGCTGGCTAGAAATAAGCCAAGGTAAGGCCAGGCATTTATAAGATAGAATAAGTCTCCATGTATTATTTGCAGGCAAATGGATGAATCTAAAAAAATCATCCTAAGTGAGGTAACCCAGACTCAGAAAGACAAACATGGTATGTACTCACTCATAAGTGGAGATTAGCTCTAAAGTAAAGGATAACTAAGCTACAATCCACAGCCCCAGAGAGGCTAGGTAACAAGGAGGATCCAAAAAGAGACACATGGATTTCCCTGGGAAGGGGAAATAGAAGAGATCTTCTAGGTAAACTGGAAGTAAAGGGGGGAAGGTGGGAACATGAGGGATCATGTTGGGTGGGTTAGGGGTAGGATGGAAGGGGAGAGTAATGAATGAGATGTCTTGATGAGGGGTTTGAAGTTATAGAGAAACCTGGTGCCAGGGAAACTCCCAGGAATCCATAGAATGACCCCAGCTAAGATTCCTAGCAATAGTGAACAAAGTGCCTTCTACTGTAATCAGATTGGTGACTACCCTAATTGTCATCAGAAAGCCTTCATCTAATAACTGATGGAAGCAGATGCAGAGATCCACAGCCAAGCACTGGAGTCCTGTTTAAGAGAGGGATAAAGGATTGATTGTATGAACCAGGGGGGTCAAGGTCATGATGAGAGAACCCACAGAGACAGCTGATCTGGGCTCCTGGGAGCTCACAGATCCTAGACTAACAGCTAGGGACCCTGCATGGGATCGACCTAGGCCCTCTGCATGTGGATGACAAGTTGTGTAGCTTGGTCTGTTTGTGGGGCCCCTAGAGTGGGAGCAGGGCCTGTCCCGGGTGCATGAGCTGCCTTTTGGGAACCTATTTCCCATGCTGAGTTGCCTAGCCCAGTCTTGAAACAGGGGGAGGAGCTGGGTCCTGCCTCAACTTGATGTGTCATGCTTTGTTGATGCCTATGGGACATCTGCTCCTTTCTGAATAGAGAAGGAGAAGGAATGGATTGTGGGGGCAGAGGGGAGGCTGATCTGGGGGAGAGAACAGGAAGAAAGTACTGAGGTGAAACTGCCATTGGGATGTAAAATAAATGAAAAAAGTAATTAATAAAATAAAAAATAAGAAAAAAAAGGATGTACCAATCAACAACAGAAATTAACATAATAATTATATTCTTATTTATCAGTAGTTACCAGAAATATAATATGTTTACATTTCTGAATTAATAGATGTAAAATAGCTAAATGGTTGGGGATAAAGGGTAACAAATCACCATGATTCCTTTAAGAAACTCTTTGCAATTAAAGATGCCTTCACTCAACTTCCTGCTCTGGCTGTCTCTACTATGCCTTCCCTGCTATTGAGTTTCCCTATGGAACAGTAACTGAAAATAAACCCTTTTTCCATATGTCACTTTGGTTGTGGTGTTTAATCACAACAATAGAAAACTAATATAATAAGTTAGTAAATGTATTTATTATATACCTCCGTTTCATTATATTAAAGAAGAAAAGTTAAAAAGGAACCACCAAGAAATAGAAGAGATGAAGATGTGAAAAGGGATATAAATATGAGGACAGAGTAAGATAGTAGAAGGAAGATTAAAATAGGGATAAAAGTGATATGGCGCAAGGTGCCTAAAACTAAAATCCTTTGAAAAAGCTGTATGGAAAATGGTAATTTTCACAACTATACAATGGAATAAAAAGTATCTTCAACAAATGGTGCTGGCATAACTGGATGACAACATGTAAAAGATTGCAAATAGATCCATATCTGTCACCATGCACAAAACTCAAGTCCAAGTGGATCAAAGACCTCAATATAAAATCAGTTACACTGAACCTGATAGAAGAGAAAGTAGGAAGTAGTCTTGAATGCATTGGCACTGGAGATCACTTCCTAAATATAACACCAGTAGCACAAACACTGACAGCAACAATTAATAAATGGGACCTCTTGAAACTGAGAAGCTTTGGTAGGGCAAAAGACATGGTCAATAAGACAAAAAGACAGCCTACAGAATGGGAAAATATTTTCACCAACACCACATCTGACAGAGGACTGATCTCCAAAGTACATAAAGTACTCAAGAAACTAGACATCAAAATACAATTTTAAAATGGGCTACAGAGCTAAACAGAGAATTCTCAAAAGAAGAATCTCAAATGGCTGAAGGACATTTTAGAAGATGTTCGACATCATTAGTCATCAGAGAAATGAAAATCAAAACAACTCTAAAATACCACCTTATACCTGTCAGAATGGTTATGACCAAAAACACTAATGACAGTCTATGTTGGACAGGATGTGGAGCAAGGGGAACAATCTTTCACTGTTGGTAGGAGTACAAACTTGTACAACCACTGTGGAAATCAGTATGGCAGTTTCTCAGAAAATTGGAAATCGATTTATCTCAAGACCCAGCCATACCACTCTTGGGCATATACCCAAGGAATGCTCAATCATACCACAAAAATACATGGCCAACTCTATTCATAGAAGCATTATTCATAGTATCCAGAACCTGGAAAAAAACCTAGATGCCCTTCAACTGAAGAACAGATAAAGAAAATGTGGTACATATACACAATGGACTACTACTCAGCAGAGAAAAACAATATCATGAAATTTGCAGGCAAATGGATAGAAAGAGAAATTATCATCCTGAATGAGGTAACCCAGACTCAGAAGGACAAACATAGTATGTACTCACTCATAAGTGGATACTAGATATAAAGCAAAGGACAATCAGACTGCAAACCACAGATCCAGGGAGGCTATCTAGCAGGGGGACCCTAGGATGACTGTGCCTTATAATAAGTTTTGGTTTTCCCCAATTACTGGGCAAGCTTTAATGAAACATTTCACTATTAGGATGAGAATTTGTACTGTATCAAGTTGGTGAAATAAAATGCTGGCCATACTTTAAAAAAAAAAAAAAACTTCCTAATATGTAGCCATGGATATAGATATCTCCCAGATGGTATAGCCTATCAAACAAAAGCCCAGTGCCAAATGTGAATAGTTTTTTTGTAGTTGTTGATCAATGGGTCACACAGATTTCCTAAAACTTTGCAAGCTATTAACATTGCTTCTGGTTACCCTCAAGGACTTAATAGTTAAGACACTATTGCTGAAGATTGAATAGATATGAATCATAAACATAGAGAAGGCTTGCTTGTACTCATCTGGAAGCTTCTCCTGTACTGTCTAGCATTCACAGAACTGGAAGTTGCTATGCTCACTAGCACAAGAGAAAATCAATCAACAGTCTTGTGAACCCTGTGAGCTATAATTACAGCTGGCTTAGCAAGATTCACCCACTGCTGCAATTGTGGCACAAATGTTTTGGGAATAGTCAACCATTTTGCGGTTGGACTTAAAGCACATTCTGCAAGATAGAACTCACCTTTTGTACTGATAATTTGGCCAGGAATCTATGGTTTAGAAGGCTATGGTCTCTAGTGGAGAACCTAATATGCTAATGACATTAAAAATAGTATGAAATGGCACCCCAAATGCTTATATACCCATGGAATTAGTACAGCTCTAAACTGTCATCAGAGAAGGTTGTTGTTGTTGTTGTTGTTTATATTAATGCGTAGAGAATACTTGGAGTACTAAACCCTAAATGGAGCACACATTGTATCCACGTCTCTCAAAACTCTCTGGCACAATTGTGGAAGATTTAAAAGAATGAGAAATAATGTAAGACTGCTTCTACACACTGTGTCCTGGACATGGATGGGTGACTGCACACATAAATTCACAGCAGCTTTGGCTTAATTCCCAAGACCTCCACAAGAAGAAGCCAGACAAAATGTCAGTGCAGAAAGCAAAGGTTATACAATCCCATACCTACCTGGAAAGGAAGTTACTGGTAATTGATGGCTACTGGGAGGGAGAGTGAGTTTCCTTCAGGGATACAATTTCCTGATAGACTGTCTGTACTTTAGTGGTTGGCCCTACACCCATGACCATACTAGCAGAATTAAATGAACTCAGTATGTTTAAAAAAAAAACATGGGACTGAGAGGATGACTCAGTAGTCAAGAGCACTTCTGCTCTTCCAGAGAAGCCAGGTTTGATTCTCAGCACTAACACAGCAGCTCACAACCATCTATAACTCCAGTTCTAGGGGATTTTGTGTCCTCTTCTGGTTTCCATTGATTCCAGATAAGAGTTGTTTGTGGTAAGATCTTTATGGCCTTAAGAGATGATGCTGACCTTTGTTTGAACTGTAAATTGGAGTCTACTACCTTAACTGTGCTCCACTGACACTTGTGAGAGACCAATGGATACTTAGGAAATGGCATGCTTGAAAGACTAAGTCTCTGAACACTTTCTGACATGAAGAAAATACATCTTTACCTTGTCACAGATCTGACTATTCCTCCCTTATATCTTCTGTCTCCTTACCTAAAATCTTTTAATACTCCTATGCTTTGTCATTTACAAGTTAGAAGACCTACACACCAACCAGTAAAAGTCCAAGTTCCATTATTCATGGAGGATAAACAAAGACAAAACAAGAACTGAGCATATTTTCAGATGACTCAGAAAGGTATACCAATAGTTTAAAAGTCAAAGTTGCTGTTGTTCCCAGCTACAAAGATATAAAGCTGATCATTCTTTCAACTCTTTCTTGAGATGAATTATATGCTATCAAGGAGACAGCAGTCTATTAGGGAATAGCCTATACATGACATATCCCAATCAGCCTTTAGGGGCTACTGTCATCTTCCAGCAGGACTGAAACAGAGACAAAGATACCAGGAGAAACTTGGGCATGAAATCACATGCTCTTTTACTTAAATGAGGGGATGAAAGAAAACTAAATTAATCTAGTAAATTATAATAAATTATCCACCATAGATAAAACTTCTAAAGAAAATCCACAAGCTTTCCAAAAGAGATTAAGGGAGAAGCTCATAATTAAGTCAACTGAGGAAAAACTGATTCCTAAAGACTATCTCATCAGTCAGTACCCCAGAAAAGAAAAGAAAAATACCCAAATTGACAATAGGCGCTAACACCTCAACCACAAACCTCATGGTGGCCTTCTCTATGCACTACAAATGAGACAGGGATGAGAAAGAACAATTAAGGAGAAGGTGAGATATAAATATAAGAAATTTTGATTAAATATTCGAGGCCATGGAGACCCAAATACTATCTCCAAGATACACAGTGTTAACATTCATATACCTGGCAGTTGCCATTAGTGAAGGAAGCACAGTCATTGTAGGATTGGGACCTTTAAATGTAATCTCAGTACTTAATTGAATGAAATTGCAGGTTCTCTTAGGTTTAGCCACCTCCTGAACAAAACATTGCCGTCTGTTCTGGGGTTTTTGTTTGTTTGTTTGTTTGTTTGTTTGTTTGTTGTCAACTTGTCACATAACTTAAGAATCAGTTAGGAAGAAGGAAATTCAACTGAGGAATTGACAAGATCAGATTGGCCTATAGCAATTTCTAAGAGAGAATGTTAAAAGATTGATGATTTGATAATGGATGATGGAGGGCCCAGCCAATTGTGGATAGACCCAGCCCTAGGCCTAGGCTATATAGGTTGATTAGCTTGAACTAGTTAGGAGGCCCCCAGGCAGTGAGACCAGGACCTGTCCTTAGTGCATTAGCTGGCTTTTTTTGAAACTAGAGCCTATGCTGAGACATTTTGCTCAGCTTTGGTGTAGGGAGGAGGGGACTGGACCTGCCTCAACTGAATCTACCAGGGAAGAACTTGCCTTGGAGGAGGTGGGAATAGGGGGAGAGTTGGCGGGGGAAGGCTGGGGATGGGAGGAGGGAGGACAGGGGAATCCATGGCTGATATGCAAAATTAAATTAATTATAAAATAAAAATATTAAAAAAGAAGCCTAGGGCGGGTGGTGGTGTACACCTTTAATCCCAGCACTCAGGAGGCAGAGCCAGGTGGATCTTTGTGAGTTCAAGGCCAGCCTGGTCTACAGAGTGAGATCCAGGAAAGGCGCAAGGCTACACAGAGAAACCCTGTCTCAAAAAAAAAAAGAAAAAGAAAAAGAAAAAAGAAAAAGGAAAAGAAAAAAAAAGAAAGAAATCTAGCCAAGCATGAGCCAATGAGAAGGCCATTCATCTATTGTTTCTATTTTAATCTTTGCTTGAGTTTCTACCCTGACCTCCATCAATGATAGACTGTGACCTGGAAAGTGTAAGCCAAACAAAACCTTTCATCCTCAATTTGTTTTGATCAGAGTATTTTATAAGTAACAAAATGTAACTAGACTAGAATCTCAGAAATAGTTTCCAGGGCAACTTTGGACACAGTCGATAAAATTATAACTTTTTTTAACTAGTACTAGAGCTAACATCCCTATGCTAATCTGATTTTCTAGAATCATTTCATATGAAAATGGTCAGACTGTAGCCATCAATGAAGAGCCACAATAAGAAAACTGACCTGCTTAAAGTTGCCTATGAAAGGGAACCTAATATTTGCATCAATTTTCAGTAATGCCTGAATATCATAGCCCTGTTCTAGGTAGATACATACTTCAAAAATTTGAGAAATACTTCAAATTATTAGTGAAACCCATAAGAAAGAGTAGAAAAGCCAGTTTCTGGCAGGAATAAAACCCAAAGTCTAAGCAAATAAGAGATTGAGTGGAGAGAACACTACCCTACCACAAAACCTATTATCCAAATAAAAGGCAGTATCTAACAAAGCCAGGGACTAAGACTATGTTGTAGACCTTATTATCAAGTTCCAAAAGACAGTCTTTTAAAACTCAGCAACTTCTGTTGTAGGATAACCTTTTTGTATACCATGAAGATATGTCTCTGCCAAGGCACCTTCTTTTTGATTGGTTTAATAAAGAGCTGAATGGCAAATAGCTAGGCAGGAGAGGACAGGCATAATTTCTGGACAGAGATAGGCACTCTGGGAAGGAATCAGAGAGGTGTGATTTGTCAGTGAGATGTAGAAGAAATCAGACACAATGTATGTAGGAGAGGTGATGAGCCACTTGGCAGAACATAGATAATTATAAATGGATTAATTTAAGTTTTAAGAGCTAGTTAGGAACAAGCCTAAGCTAAGGCCAAGCTTTCATAGTTAATAAGAAGTTTCTGTGTCATTTGGGAGCTGGCGTTCAAAAGAAAGACCTGTTACAAACTCCTCTTATAACAGCTCCTTCTTCTGGTAATAAAGAGCAGTATGGAATATCCACTAGTGCAACTTTAAGAGTTATAAATGAGGCTGTGAATTCCCTAAAAATCCTTACCTGATTGCTGGATAAATGTCTTCTGATTGCAAGTAATTTTCAGTCTTAGATTTCACAGATGACTTTCTCTGAAGACTTCTAGACTCATTATCACATTTTCTGTTTACCTTTAAATAAAAGAAAAAAATCACATTGACAGCTTGAACCCAGCACCTTCACATTTAGGTAATATAAAATGAAAGCAGTTTCAAAGGGTTGAGATATAATAAAGATAACAAAAGTGGGATAGGACCATAAAAAATTGTGAAAAATTCATAGCACAGAACCTAATGGGCTGCTACTCTCCTTTAGGATCATACTGCTTCAAATTTTGTCCTCTGAACTATACTTTGCCTTACTTTGGATTTGTTTCACTAAATAAACATCTGTCTATGTCTCTTAGCTCAATTATGTTCCTCCTCCCTTTTCTCCTTCTCCTCCTCCTCTCCCTCCTTCTCCTCCTTCTCCTCTTCTCTTCTTCTTTCAGAAAGGTTTTCTCTGTGTAGCCCTTGCTGTCTGGGAACTAGATCTGTAGACTAGCCTGGAACTCAGAGATCCACCTGCCTCTGCCTCCCAAGTGCTAGGATTAAAAGTGTGTGCCACCACTTCCTGTTTATATTCTTGAGAAGTCAAGAACTGAAGAGAAACCACAATTCAGTAACAAATAGTATCTTCTTTGATCTCAAGGGAGTGAAAATAGAATTTAACAATAAGAAGACTAGAAATCACGAACTACATGAGAATAATCAAGGTAAAAATAATATTAACAAGTTCCTTGAAGACAATGAACATAACAATGAAACAATGGGATACAGCAGAAGCAGTATTGGTTGGGACAGTCATAACAATTCCTACACTAAAGAAGTAGTGATTTCAAATAAACAATCAAATAGTTCACCTCAAATACCTAGAATATCACAAGCAACCCAAATACGAAAAGAGCTGAAAGAATAAAGGTCAGGCACAGACACTTTAAGTAGGCAATTCAGAATACTAATAAAACTTAATTGGACTTTTTAAAGATACACAAAATCAACAAAACTTTGGCTAAGAAAGGAAAGAAAATTGTAGAAGACTCAAATGCCAAATATTAGAAAACACAAGTGAGAAATTTGACTGACATCAAAAAATACAATGGATTAGAAGAAGCTATTTTTAAGCTATATATTAAAAAGATTATAAGAGCTAGAAGACACAGATAAATTCCCAGGCACATGCAAAATAAATATAAAATCTGAACAGACAAGAATGAATAAAAAATCTAAAGTGTTTCAGCAAACAGAAGTCCAAGACACTATGGCTTTACTGATAAATTACACAATAGATCTGAAGAATGGTAGCACAATCCTCAGTTGTTGCAAAAATAAAAATAAAAGTAATGAACTCTGCCAAATTTACACTACATAAACAATATTATCTGATACCAAAAGCAGATAAATTCAAACCCTATAGGACAACATGCTTAGTAACTAAAATATAGATTATTGTCAAACACTAACAAATCAAATTCAAAACTCATCAGAAAATTCAAAGTCCACCAGATATAAACATGAAATAGTCACAGGAAAGACATTTCTCAAAAGAAGATATACAAATAGTTAATATTATGTGAAAATATTCAATTATCAGAGAAATATATTCAAAACCACAATAAGATGTTCTTTTGTTTGCTTTGCTTTGCTTTGCTTTGAGAGAAAGTCTCACAATGTAGTTCTCGCTGGCTGATTAAAAACTCACTTTATAGACCAGGCTACCATAAACTCACAGTTTTTGCCTCCTAAATGCTGGGAAGCCAGGTGTGTACCACATCTAGCAACAATAAGATATTTTTTTCACCCCAATCAGAATTGCTATCCCCGGAAAAGCCCAGAGTGACAAATGTTGCTAAGTATAAGGAAAAAAAAGGAACTCCTATACACTGCTGGTGAAAATGTTAACACAAACATAGGCAACATTATGGAGATTCCCCAAAATGTATCAGTTGGGGGTGGACATTCCAGTGATTGGCTCTGCATTTGACTAATTGTGGATCTCTGTATTATTCTCTGTCTGTTGAACAAATAAGTTTCACTGATGATAAGCTACATTTACTTGTGGATATAAATGGATACATACTTAGAAAATATAAATTATATTTGTTTAGGAAACTGGCAGTAATTCCTAGGAGTCTTAGCTTGGATCATCCTTATAGATTTCTGGGAGTTTGCCTTCCACCCGGTGTGAGATCTGAGCATGCTTTACAGAGCAGGGCTGCACTAGGGGGTGACTTGACCACGTGCATGGTCATCAGGTGTTTTGGATGGGCTGCACTTGGCTATGCTCGGGGTGGGGGGTTCTTTTCCTCCACGCCTTGGCATTCCTTTAAAAGCCCTTTAGTAGAAACAGAAGGGGCTGGTGGGTTTTGACCCAGGCCCTCCCAAACTATCCTATGTTTCTAACTCTCTCTCTCTCCTCTCTATATTTCTATCTCCATACTTCTCATTTCTCCTTCCTCAAGGATACCCTGGGGGAAAAAGAGGGAGCTGGTCTCCCTCAACCAGGTTTCTACCTGACCCTGAAATGCATCCCCCACTTTCCAGTCATCTCTTTCAGTACTCTCTCCCTCTATCCCCCACCTGATCACCCAAGTTTCCATCCCCACCTGACCACAGTCCACCCAGGAAATCTCTTCTATTTCCCCTTCCCAAGGAGATACAAGTGCCCTGCCTTAGCCCTCCTTATCTAGCCTCTCTGAGTCTTTCTCACACTCTTTTTTTTCATTTATTTTACATACCAATCACAGTTTCCACTCCCTCCTCTCTCCCCACTCCCTCCCCCCACCTCCAATCTACCCACCCCATCCACTCCTACTCAGTTCAGAAAAGTGCAGACCACCCATGGGAGTCACCAAAGCATGGTATATCAAGTTGAGGCAGGACCAAGCTCCTCCCCTTGCAGGCATCCCAACATAGAGAATAGGTTCCAAAAAGTCAGATGCATCAGGGATGGGTCCTGATCCTACTGCTAGGGGCCCCATAAACAAATCAAGCTACTCAACTGTCACCATATGCAGAGGGCCTAGGTCAGTCCCATGCAGGCTCCCTAGTTGTCTCACATACTCTTAAGGCTCAGGAAAAATTATGAAAGAGGGAATGGAAAGATTTTAAGAGCCAAACAGCCCAGATGTCTGCTACTTGATAGTGTTCCCTAGACATGACAGGGAAAATGTATCCATGAAATATCAACAATATGATTGTGTGAACAAGAGAGACATTTTGACAACAGTTAAAATGTCATCACAAACAAAAGAAAATTCACATGACCTCTCAGAGGTACTGGTGGTCAGTGGTTGTTGAAAGAGAAACAGTGTCCTCCAGAGGTGAGTTCCTGAAAAGATTTTCTAATTTCAAGTGGTAAGATCTGGACACATGTACATATGAGCAAAACTAAATTGACTTAGCAATTTTATATTATATATATACATATATATGTATATATACATATATATGTATATGCATATGTATATATATATATGTGTATATATATATATATATATATATATATATATATATATAATAACTAAGAAGAGCTCCTGAATTTGGGAGGGAGGGGTGAAACACAGGAAGAGTTTGAAGAGGGAGCAAGAGTGATGTAGATACAGTGATCATTTATGAAGGTCTCAAAAAAACTAAAATTGTAAAAAGTCAGAAATGGAAGTACAGTATAAGTCAACTATCTCTTTATTTGATTATGTCAAAAGAAATAAAATTAGTCCCAAAGAAATAATTTCACTCACAAGCTTATCATAGCACTATAAACAGTAGCCAAGATGCAAACTCATACAAAGCATCTGTTGATGAATGAGTACTAGAGCATTATCCTTACATAAAATGAAATCCTGTCACTTGTAGAGACATTCATAAAGCTGGAGAACAATGTGTTAAGTGCAATAAGTACAGAAATATGATTGCTTATTTACTGACTCATTAGTATAAGCAAAAATGGTTACTTTCTAGAAATGAGGGGCAGGATCATGATTATTGGAGGCTAGCACTTAGTAATATAGGTCGCAGTTGGAGAACTACCATAAAAATGCAGCTAGATAGGAGGAATTAGTTCTATTTTCATATTTTCTGATAGGGGAAACATTCTACAAAAATTCACCATATGTTTCAAATTTTCTAGAAGAGAAGAGCCTTAGTATTACTAACACATGAAAGTAATAAATGCTTGAAGAATGGAATTGTGAATTACTCTGGTTTGATAACACACCATATAGGTATAAAGTTATCATAATGTACTCCACAAATGTGTTTAAATAATATGTCAATAAAATGTTTAAAATAAAACAAAAAGTATGGAAGTTCTCCATTAAAAAGACAATTTTAACACTTAAACATATAATAAAATATGACCAAGAAAAGATTCACTTCTGAATGAAGAGGAGGTAGCAGGTATTAGAATACAGATGATATACATGAAAGATGGCTTGGATTACATCAAATGTTTTAGAAACCTTCTTTACTTCTGTTTAAAATTCTTCATTATAACATTATAAATAATTTCAGGGTTTTTCCATGATAATGGGTTTTTTTTGAGCCATTTCCCCTATGAAGGAAAAATCCTTGCTTTGATTTTAGGATATCAGCAAAGGGAGCTCTGGGAAATAAATTAAAAAAGAAATGAAGGAAATGACAATTTACTGATTTCCAGAAACTGATTAGAAATTTACATTGGTTAGCTCAATGTATGTTATTACATTAATGTATGTTGGTACACATATGTAGTTCATAAAATATATTGTATATTCATAAAAAATAAGATGATAATATATAAAAAGACAGTTTTCCTATGGATATCATTGTACTAGCCTAAGAGGTTTTGTTTCTACAATGAAGAATCACATTTATAATTGTCCTACTAAGTAGCAGCTGATAATTTTGTACAACTTTGTGAAAAGCAACATTTGTTTTCAGATTGCAGAGGTGTATTATTACTATCAACTTAATAGACATTTTACCTTTTTGGAATTCAAAATATACAAAAATAAGCAAAATTTCACCTTTTTGGAAAAATATTGGTGTCATATGAAATATTTTCAAAGAGCAGAGATTGAATTTGAAATAATTATAGTTGATTGTAGCTGCTCTTTTTAAGAGAAATGTTATATTCTTCTATTTTCTTTCCATCTTTAACACTCACATATATATCCATATATGGGCATGTGTGTCCACTCAAAATTAATGTGGATTAATTTGCCATAAAATATTAGTTATTTATTCAAGAAGCAAGTAAAATGAATAACTGACTTGGTCTCTTACTTAATTGTTTTAAAAATATGTGAAAACATTCATATGTAAAATAATATTTACATGTATGTAGACAGCGTAAAATATAATGTGTGTTTTCCCTTTAAATTTTTGTAGCTCAGAGACTCTTTGTGATGTCATGACTCAACATTACCAGTTTGACCACATGAGTGCTGAGGTCCTGGCAGAAGACAGGCAAAGAAAATGTCTCTTTCAAAACTGTAAGCCCTCTTTAACACTTCTTGGTATTTTTAATGATTACCATGTTCAATGAACTTACATAGTTATGTGTAAAGACAATTAATTAGTCCCTGTGTGTTTTTATAGGTTAAATTTTGAATTTTAGCTGGGTGGTGGGTGGCATACAACTTTAATCCCAGCACTTGGGAGGCAGAGCCAGGCAGATCTCTGTGAGTTCAAGGACAGCCTGGTCTACAGAGTGAGATCCAGGACAGACACCAAAACTAAATGGTAAAACCCTGTCCTGAAAAACCAAAAAAAAAAAAAACCCTGAATTTTAAACAAAGACACAAATTTCCCGTTCTGCCTTGAGTACTTTCCCTTTAAATATATCCAGTTCAGCTTCATTTAAAAATGTGTCAATGCCTATATCTTTTTGAGTCAATTTTTTTACAACCACATCTTGGTTTTGGCAGAATGGAAGTAATTAATGTGTGTGTGGTTTATTTATGATTTAAACCTAGATATAAGGTAAGATTGTTGTATTTAACAACCAGTAAGCTTAATTTTATGAGTAAGAAAAAATTTGTCATTCCATTGTTCCAATAAAGAGGATAAAAAGACTTCTATTATGTCTGATAGAATTATTATATAGTCATTTTTCTTTTTCAAAGATCTATACTCATCTAAAATTGACAACAGTGTTGAAATATTTTTACTGGCTATATCTTTGAGTGGTGTTTTTTTTTAATCATTCACCTTGTCTTAAAGTCTAATGAAGCTACCAACTAGTATCTATATATATGTTCATTTGAATCAATTATTTTAATATACAAAAGTGTAAATAAGGTATATCTAAATGGCCATTAGAGCAGGTTTACACCTAAGTCCATGTTGTTGAGACCATGTGTAACCTCTATCTCCACGACTATGACCACTTTGTTCAGGGCCTATTGGCCAATGACAGGGATAGCTGGGTGCCACATGCATATATGATGAGAGCAGTAGAAGTCATAAAGTGAGACCAGCTGTTTGACAAAGAGTCAGCAAAGCTGAGGTGCATGGTGGCCACTGTACCACCTTTGGTTTTCATCTCCACCTGCTTCATACTAGGGACACTTTCAATATTTGTACAATTTAGGGATATTGGATTGATAGAAATTTTCTTATGAATCATTCATACCTTCCCCCAGGAATGCTGCTTCTAAGCTTCCCCAGGACAGTCCTGAACATACTATTTCCCCCAAATTAGGGTGATATCCTTATCTACTTGAAGGTTGCCTTGGAGGTTGTGACACATATAAAGAACCTATAGGTCTGTTTATGACACTATGAGATATTCTTGAAACATCTGTCCCTGTACTTACACAGAAATAATATATTCAAAACAAAGTAAACTCAAAAAAGTGAACAAGATTTGGTGGGCTAGAGGAGTTGGCCACAGATCAGATTGCAAGGCTCTTCCCACTATCTACTCAGGCAATTAAATAGCATATACAGCAACAAAGTTAGATTATCTGAAGTTACCTCTGCCCCACACAGAAACTTATACTGATGGGAAGAGAATGGTGTAGAAAGATGATAAAAGAATTTGATGTCAAGACCTCCCTCTCTTAGAAAAGCTAGCACATGTAGAGCTACTATGGTGATATATGACTAAAGAACAACAGAATGCCAGGATTAGACATATAAAATTCTATAAAAATATAAAATATAAACACAGTATTATGCTAGTATTTGAATAATAACTGCAGTAGCTTTGTCCTGAGGACTTTTCTTGGACACTCTGACTATTAAGAGTTAATAATACACTGCTTGGGACATGGCAATTTGCCCAGGATGGCTTGAAAATTTTGTTTTGGTCTAGTGTCCTTGAAACAACCAGATACACTAGCTTGAGAACATGCTTTCATATGCCTCTAGATTTTAAAAATTGGGTTATGGATTTTATAACTAAAAAATTATAACTATTTATTAATGATGTCAAAAATTGAGGGGAAAATGATTGGAAATAATAACTCTGTCCTGTCATGGTTTATCAATGATGACTAAAAGATGAGCAAAAGGAAGTGAAAAACATGTACAAAAACAAAAATATGATCTATGTTTTGGAACATCATGAAACTATCCCTGCTTACTGAATTCTGTATAAATAAAGAAGCACTCTGGCTGCTAGTCAGTCAGGCTACAAGATTCTCCTGACCACCGTGGCCTGGCTCACTCTCTGCCCCTCCCCCAGTAGCCAACTCCTTACTCCTCTTCAGGGACCTGCTCATCTCTGGAGATGGCTCCTGGCATCTGGGGAAAGAAACTGATTTCCATAGAATGTGTTATCATATCTATTTTATTATTCAATTCCTTGCTGAAGTTACCTTTTGATGTATATTTACATAGGGCACAAGTATCTTTATATCCTTTGCCCATTCAAAGAGATCTATCCACAAACTTCTCCAAATGTCTTTCTCACCAGTGTTGCAATAATATTCTTTCCAATTCCCTGCCCATCCAGCCAAACCATTGGCTATAGCTCGTAATTCAGTGAACAATCTCACATCTGGCCATTTCTCATCCCAAGTAAAATGTACAACCATGTGTAGTACCTACTGTGAAGATTTTCCTTCAGGTATCTTTCAGGATTGTCCCAGAAAGGTGTTGTAATGCTGCAGCTCTTCATTTCAGGGTGGTGCCTGCATTACATAAAGAACCATCAGTCTCCTCTTGCTCAGTCAACTGATCACAGGGCACACCCCATGACCTTAGACCCTATCAGTCATGACTGAGAGCAGAAGGCATTGAAAGAGGAGTAGAAACCATAGGCATTTGGGTAGCTTCATTTAACTTATTGTGCCTTCAGGACCTGATTGAGCCCAATCATTTACACACACACAAATTTTTTAAAAATTCCAATTGATAATGATTGCTGCTGTTTATGTCCTACTTTATAGCTTGGTGGGTCAGATAATACCCAGCTCATGATAGGTGGCTCCAGTTTAAAGGTAATTTGGTAGCCTAATGTTTCAATTAAGGCCCAATAGTAGGCCAAGAGCTGTCTCTCAAAGAGGAAATAGTTATCTGCAGATGATGGTAAAGACTTAATCTAATCTCCTCTGTGATTAACCTATAGGGCCCTGCCAAACAGCATCCTTATCTTCCATTGACAACTCAAGTACACTTGGGTCTACTGGATCATATGGTATATACTCATAAGTGGATATTATCTATAAAATGGACAATATCCATGCTACAATTCACAGACCCAGAGAGGCTATGTAACAAGGAGGGCTCAAGGGGGGAACATTAGGATCTCCCTGGGAAAAGGAAATAGAATGGTGGACTGTGGACAGGTGGGGATGGGGACATGAGTGATTAGGCCAGGGGTAATGGAAGAGGAGAGTACTGAAAGAGACAACTGGAAAAGGGGGAATTTGAGGGTAAGGTAGAAAGCTGGTACAAGGGAAACTCCAAAAAATCTACAACAATGACCCCAGATAAGGTTCCTAGCAAAAACAGATATATAGCTGGAACTGACCATTTCCTCAGTCCTGATAAGACTTCCAGTGGAGGGGATTGGGACACCAACCCAGCTACATAACCTTCAACCTACAATCTGTATTGCCTATTGGGTATTCTGGGGTAGGGTGGAAGTGACTGGTCCAGTCTGAGACCCATACTACAAGGGTGAGCCCACCAATGATACTGCCTGGAGGACTAGGACCCAGATGCTGGATGGCCCAGGACCTAGGATAGAACCAAACATGACTGGAGAAAAAAAATGTCAGTGGAATGATGTCTAACAATAGTCTGCTATACTCGTAGATTGGTGCATACCCCAATTGTCATCAAAGAGGCTATTATCATCAACTGATAGAAAGAGATGTAGAGACCCACAGACAAAGATTAGGTGGAGCTCAGGGAATTCTATTGAAGATGAGGAAAAAGGATTGTGGGAGCCAGAGGGGTCCAAGGACATCACAAGAAACCCCACAGAAACAACTAAGATGGACTCATAGGAGCTTGCAGAGACTAAAACAATAACCAGGGAGCCTGCATGGAACTGACATAGGCCTTCTGCATATTATGATACAATTATGTAGCTTGGTCTTCTTGTGAGACTCCTAACAGAGGGAATGGGGACTGTCTGACTTTTGGGACCCTATTCCTCATACTGGGTCGCCTTGTCCACCCTTACTCAAAGGGGATCTTCTTAGTTTTACTGCAACTTGCTATGCCATGCTTTGTTGACACCCATGGGAGGGCTACCCTTTTCAGAAGAGAAAGGAGGAGTGGATGGGGGATAAGAGGGGAGGTGGGGGAGGGGCTGAGAGCTTAGGAGGGAAAGGACACTGTGATCAGGATGCAAAAATGTAATAACATAAAACAAATTAAAAGATAGTAGCTATTCATTGATAAATATGAAATGGGCCTTTTCTGGGTATTTTTTCCTGACCTTTTTAAGGAAGTGTAAATAGATGTATTCAAATGTAAATATATCTCATTATTTGGGTTTGTTTTTTAATTTTATATTGAAGAATTTGATGATGAGAAAAAAATGCATTAAACATATCCAAGTGTCGGTTTTGAAGGACAATGCATGATGAAGATAATGATGATGATGATAATGTGATTACACATAGTACAAATTCAGTTAAAATGTTTTCTTTATCTTTTACAGGCAGGAAGAAAACACCACAACACATGATGATTGCATTTTGAGTAAGAATTTGTTCTTTGAAATTTATTTTTGTTTATATTCCTAAACACTGTAGCAACAAATGGCCAGTACTCCCTAGTAAATGTGGTAAGATTAAAAACTGTCCTGAATTTGTTGCAATTTTTACACATGCTTGTACACACACACACACACACACACACACACACACACACACACACACACGCATGCATATGCATGTGTTAAATTTATTTATTTAGTTGACTTCAAATAAGAGATTTATTTAGTTTGTTCTTCCTTCATATATAGGGCTAATGTTTACTCTCATAAATTGCCCCATGTTCTCAAAGTTTCCAATTAGAAAACGTAAAGTGAAAAAGGTAAGTAAGGTTATAGATGAGAAGCTGAAAGCTTACAGAGCTCTCCTACATCTATTAAACTAAAATGTGCATACATACAGTGGCATATGTTTTTATTAGTTCCAGCTCCACCCTCAGTAAACGTAGAAAGAACACTTCAGTTAAGGGATCACCTCTAGGATCTTAATTCAGCTCTTTACTAGCTTTGTGATTTGGAATAAGGAATTTAACATATGGCAGTGTGTTATTTTTACACATTTGTATAATATGCAGTGGCATTATTTAATTCAAAAAGAATTTTCAAGGATTGAGTTGACAACTGTGATGGTCTTAGAACATAACCTGACATATAAAAAACATTAACTATTAATAGTATCAGCTATACTGAAATTATTACTATGACTGGCTCCACATATAGCAACTCTTCAAATATATATAAAAAGCAACCACATCTCTCACTAGCCTCCTCTCTAGGAACATTTTCTTGAATTTTGTTCCCAATTTCTCTTTTGTAATAGTTTCCAGACAGTTTGATATTCCTGATTTTTCTGAATAACCTCAAATATGTGTATGTCTTTATAGAGTTTATAGAATGGACAAGACTATTTGCATGTCTGAGTCTAATTCCTGTGGTTGGAGGTACCATTAAATGCAGAGGGGTAAACCTGCTGAGACATCTCTGAAAATTAACACTTTCACTGGTTACTTTATGCTCAGTGATATGCTATTTATTATAGAAATTGTGGGAGAATTAATCATATTATCACTCATCTAATCAAAATGACATTAAGAAATTAAGTCAGAGGGGACAATTTGAAAGCAAACACTTGTAATTTGTCTGTATTTCATTCCTATTGTTTTATAACAGTAGTTTAATATGAACACTTAGCCAACAATATGTGAAAAATGATTTTACATGAAAAATAAAAATTCTTATGTTAAACATAATCCAATGCTAAATGGGAAAATGGTTTTACATTCCCTAATGCTCTTCAGGTAAACTGCAAGTTACAACTTACTTTGACTTAAATATAGTTCGCTTAACAATATTTTTCAAAGCAAGAATCTGGTTATTAACTGGATTTTTTTTCTAATCACAGCCAGCCAAACTAGGGGACAATGGAATCAAGAACATTTTGTTTTGATGTTTCTCAAAACACCTCTGCCAGATATAAAGAAGAGATCAGGATCTTCAGAAATACAAATTGCAGTTTCTGTAAGTATAGAAAAAATCACTTTAAAACTAAATATATACTGGTAACAGCATGTATAAACACAAACAAGACATATATAATTTGAATTATACTACTCAGAAGCAGAATTTTCAATTTATAAATCTATAGAACAAATGGCTCCCCCATGTTTTAAAACTAAACTTTTTCTTTCTCTCTCTCTTTCTTTCTTTCTCTCTCTCTTTCTTTCTTTCTTTCTTTCTTTTTTTTTTTTTTTTGAGATGGTTTCTCTGTGTAGTTTTGCATCTTTCCTGGAACTCACTCTGTAGCCCAGGCTGGCCTTGAACTCACAGAGATCCGCCTGCCTCTGCCTCCCAAGTGCTGGGATTAAATGCATGCACCACCACTGTCTGGCTTGTTTTTTTTTCTTTCATTTTTGAGATTACAATTACATCATATCCATATTATGAAGATAAGAATTTCTATAGATACTCATGTTCCATAAGATTCCAGTGATTTGGTATTATCTTTTGAAACAGTATTCTTGTTGTGTTATATTTATGTACTATTTACATTTTAATCTTGTATTATAATAACTGTTCTTTACAAAATTATTTGATATTATTTGATTTATTATTAGTAGTGTCTCTCTGTGTGTATATAATATGCACTTGTGTAAATGCTGGCATGAGGGTACGTATGTTTAGAGTACAGCTTTCAGGAGGTGCTTCTCTTCTTCTACTATGGAACCCAATTCAGGTCATGCTGCTTGTATGGTAAATACCATTGTATGCTGAGTTATCTTACCAGTCCTACCAATTTGGTTTTAACTGAAGCATAAAACTGTAAAAGCAATAATTCCATCATTTCTCCCTTTCCTTTCCTCTCTCCAAAACTTCCCATGTATCCCTCCTTTCTCTCTTTCAAATTCATGTAATTGTTGTTACACACACACACACACATACACACACATACACACACACTTATACATTTCCTAATTTGTACATAGTTCTCCCTATATACCAGAGTAAGTAGGTTAAGAAAATTGGAAAGCCCAAGTCCACAAGTAGTGGTTCAAACAGATCTAAAATTTAAATCTTGAAATGGAATCTAGTTGTAAAGAGTGGAACATTCCTGTTTTCTTAAAACTGGAATTCATGATATTTGATAGTGGGAGATTCAAGTTTTCTGTTGCTTCTTTAAAGTGGGAGTTATCATAAATTGGAGCTTTCATTAGCAAAATGAAAATGTAGTATCCATGTATAATCTATTATGATATAAAAAGATTTCAAAGTCTCTCCCAAAGAACAGTTACAACCAGTGCATTTATTCTATGGCTATGCATCATTTGTATAGTAATATAATCTTCAGGCTTCCCAACATAGTAATCATGCAATCTCATATGACCATTTGATTGTTGGACCTTCTACTGAATACTTGAAACAACATGAAAACTAAAGGCTGGCAAGATAGCCTGATGATCTGAATTTGATCCCTAGACCCAATTGGTGAAAGGAGAGAACTTGGCACCTCAAAGTTGTCCTCTGAAGTCCACACTTACACCATGGTATACACACATACACACACACACACACACACACACACACACACACACAGACACAATTTTGAAATAGAAAAAAATCTATTTTTGATAGATGATTGATTAAAAGATAAACATTTTTATGCTGCAAATAAAAAAAATGTAAGTCATTCACAAATGCTTATCATTATTTTCCCCAATTTTTTCAGAGTCAGGAGAAAAGGAAAATGGAGAAATGTCAGAAACCAATTAATATATGGATAAACCAACTTTTCCAAGAACTTTTCCTAAGACCACCCTTTTCCCTAGCTTTCATTACACAGGCTCCACTCAAATATCTTTATAATCCTCAAAAATGTTATATAATGGCAGAAACTAGAAAGCCCAAAGATGATATAATAAGAACAACTTTGAAGAAAAAATTGAAGGAAAAAATAAGCTTATATGCAATAAGTCTGGAATCCAATAAAATAATGGCTGATGGTAATCCTGAAACAAGCAACACAGAACAATTTCTGTCAAAATCATCACACAAAATTGAACCAGTTAAGAACTCAAATGCCACATCAGAAACAAACCTAGAATCCAATAATTCCAAGATGACCAAGGCAATGGATTCAGGCAATGATAATGAGGATTTAATTAATTCCAAGGAGGCCAATTATGAAGCTAAATTTTGGAAGAACAATCCAAATACAAACTCCAAGAAGAGCACTGAAGAATTTTTTGATGACACAGTAGAGTACAAAAGAAGCTCAAATACTGACTTAAAGTTTCTAAATGAGTTCAGAGCTGAATCCACAGATTTTGATGAATGGTCAACAAATTGGTCACAGAACAATGCAAAGAAGCCTGCAAAGAAGCCTGCAAAGAAGGGAAAGGACTCTGAACCTGATTCTGGAGACTCAAAAGATACAAAAAAAGAAGGAAAGAAAAAAGCAAAGAAAGAACCCATGAAGAAGAAGGATACAGAGTCTACTGATGCTGATTCTGGTGACTCCAAGGGTGCAAAGAAAGACTTAAAAAAAGATAAAAAAGAAAAAAAGGAAACCCGGAAAAAGAAGGATACAGAGTCTACTGATGCTGAATCTGGTGACTCCAAGGATTCAAAGAAAAATAAGAAAGGAAAGAGTGAGGATAAAAAAAATGCAGAATCTACTGATGCTGAATCTGTAGACTCAAAAGGTGCAAAGAAGGAAAAGAGACTTCCAAAGAAAGATGACAAGAAGGATGCATCCTATACTAATTCTGAATCAGATGCAGAGTTGAAGAAGGTGAAGAAAGATAAGAAGGAAATTAAAGGGAACAGGAAGAAGGCTATTAAGGACACAGAGTCTACTGATGCTGATTCTGAATCTGAAGGTGATCCAACAGTAAAGAAAGGTGAAAGGAAAGATAAGAAAATTACAAAGAAAGGAGAAAAGAAGGATGCAAAGAAGAATGTACAATCTAGTGCAAGTGAATCTGAAATAAAGAAGGAAAAGAAAGAGGCCAAGAAAGATTTGATGAAGGGCACAGGTGGTTATACTGACTCAGCATCTGATGCATCTCCCAAGGCAGGCATAAGGAAAGTTGTAAGGCCCTCAGATACTGAATCTGAAGGGTCATCAGGGTTTAAGGTTACAAAGACCACTGATGATTCAGATGCCACATCCACAGACTCAAAGAAGGGGATGTCAGAACCAAGAAGAGGATTCAGACCACCAATCAAAAAGACTACATTCAGAGAAAAGGGGAAAGGCAGTGCAGGTGGTAGAATCCCTTCATCAAGAGAAAGACTACCATTCCCTCCTTGTGAGCCTGTTCGAGAGTCACGTAAGCCCAAATGTGTCTGTCAGTGCAAGATGCCTCCTCCACCTCCAAAACCAAGATATGCTCCTTTGGTAAGTTTACTACTATTTAAAACTTTAGGACAGTTGTATTTTGAAGTGAAAGTTTAAAAATCCAATTATAATCTAGGCAATAATTCTCTTTTAATGTGATTTTAACAGTATTCAATATTTAGCAGTATTCAAATTTGGAACTTAGAGGCAAGGAAGATGAAAAGTCTATTGAAACAGCTTACCCAAGTTGCCAAACAAATGCTTAAATTTCAATAGAAAATGTTTATTTTGACTAGAGTAGGGGGAAATAGTTTGTGACTTAAAGTAAACGTTTTACTTACTTATAGTCATTTTACAGAAATGTTTAACTATACAACACTTTTAAAAAACAAACCTAAACCTGATTACAACTCTAAGGGAACATTTAAATGAAGCATAAAGACATTTTCTGGGAACTTGCTCAATGCAGTAAGTAAGTCTCTATTAAACAAAATGCACACTACAGGTAAAAAGAATACCAAGATTCAGGAATACACAAACTTACTTATTCTACACAAGTGGATTCTTACAACAGAAAACACAAATTAGCTTTCCAGAAGTGGCAGGATCTCCTCTGGTTTCTAAACATTTTTCAGATTAGCTCTCTCTTCGGGGGGATAAATATCCTGTTGATTTATAATTTCTACTTTTCTCATCTAAGAGATCGCTCCTTCCATTCCCCTATTCCAAATAGCTTAGGGTATTTTGGACGGATGAGAGGACATGAATATACAAATCACTTTGGAAGACACGCCTGATCTATATTGTATCATCTCTTTCTAGATCTCACTAATCTTCTGTTGAAGTGTTATGCAGTTACATAATCTTAGGACTTGCATCATAAGTCTGTTTCCTCTGCTTTTACCTTTTTCCTTGTCTGTTCTTACCTTAGTAAAGGCCCAGGCATTGTCATATTAAATGCAAGGCAATACAAGTTACCATTAAGTATTGAACTTGTCCTTTTCATTTTCACTCATTATTTACCTCCCTCATCTTCCCTATAATCATCTTAATTTTTATCAAAGCCCAAGTTAGCATATGTAGGAAGAGTCATAAGTGAGATAATAATATTTAAGAAATTTCTAAAAGTTTAAAAATATTGATAGAAAGAAAATCAAACTATACACATTATGAAGATTGCAATACTGCCTGTTATAGAAAACTCTGGAATTAAATTTATAAAATTGTGGTTTATTAAATATGAAATACTATGTGAGAACATATACATACCTATATATGTATATATATATATGCATATTTACATATATAGATATGATGCCTATAAAGTTAAGAGAAACGGAAAAAATACCATGACATTGAAACTAGCAGAAAAACCTGTATACTTATACAAAGACTACATAGCAATATACACATGAAAATATCTGTATTAGTGTTGTACAATATGAAGTTATTGTTATTTTATATTTTTATATAATATTTTCAAATTGGAAAGTAGACTAATAATGTGACTTTTAGAGAGCTTTAGTTCCTCTACAAAGAATGGTAACTAGACTAGTATTTGGTATGTCTTGCCCCTGAGTGCAATTAGGTGCACTCTAGGGGTTGATGTGTACACTTCTGGATTACATCTTCAAAGTTTTCAAATTCTAGATCTGGGTTGGAGTCCAGGGAAGGACAGCATTTACAAACAATCCAGGTTCTTCTCAATCTATAATACTAAGTGTTTGATTATAATCTTTAACATATCAGGCATCTTCTATATTTTATAATACTTCCTTTTTATTTTCATCTTTCATTATCATTCAGCCTGGAGTGGAATGGATTCATAAGCTGCTCTGAAGAATAGGTGAGCCCTGGGTTTCGCAGACTGGCCTTATGGAAGCAAACAACTCATCAAACATGCCTCTCTGCTTCATTGGAACTGTAGTAAATAAAAGCACCAGCAGCATCAAAAAATCAAAAGCAGTTTGTGAGTGATTTAGTAAGTGTGAGGTATGTGTGTGTGTGTGTGTGTGTGTGTGTGTGTGTGTATGTCCATTCATGTATATGTGTTTCTGTGTGTGTTCATGTGTGTTTTATGTAATTTGAAAGATGATTTTTTTATAATTTAATTATACATATCAGCCATGGGTTCCCCTGTCCTCTCCTCTCCAGCCCCCTACTCTGCTCTCCCCCCAGCCCACCCCCCATTCCCATTTCCTCTAGGGCAAAGACTTCCCTGGGAATTCAGCTCAACCTGGTAGATTCAGTCCAGGCAGGTCCAGTCCCCTCCTTCCAGGCTGAGCAAAGTGTCCTTTCATGAGCACCAGGTTCCAGAGAGCCAGCTCATGCACTAAGGACAGGTCCAGGTCCCACTGCCTGGGTGCCTCCCAAACAGTTCAAGCTATTCAACTGTCTCACTTATCCAGAGGGCCTGATCCAGTTGGAGGCTCCATAGCTTTTGGTTCATAATTCATGTGTTTCCATTAGTTTGGCTCTTTATCCCTGTGCTTTCTCCAATCTTGGTCTCAACAATTCTCACTCATACAATCCTCTTCTTTCTCACCAATTGGACTCCTGGAGCTCCACCTGGGGCCTGGCCAAGGATCTCTGCATCCACTTCCATCAGTTATTGGATGAGAGTTCTACCATGACATTTAGGGTGTTTGGCCATCCAATCACCACACTAGGTCAGTTCAGGCTTTCTCTTGACCATTGCCAGTAGTCTACAGTGGAGGTATCTTTGTGGATTTCTGGGGACCTCTCTAGCACTTAGCTTCTTCCTATTCTTATGTGGTCTTCATTTATCATGGTCTGTTATTCCTTGTTCTCCCTCTCTATTCTTGATCTAGCTGGGATCTCCTGCTCCTGTAAGCTCTCTTTCCCTCGAACCTTGCCCTTCAGTATCCCCACTCATGACCAGGTTATTCATGTAGATCTCATCCATTTCTCTGTCATTGGGCGATCCCTGTGTCTTTCTTAGGGTCCTGTTTTCTAGGTAGCCTCCTTGAAGTTGTACGTAGAAGTCTAGTCATCTTTGTTTTACATCTAGTATCCTCCTATGAGTGAGTACATGCCATGTTTGTCTTTGAAAGATGATTTATAGACGTATGTTCTCTATTTTTCAAATGCTTGAACTACTCAGATAAAAATGATGTAACAGTTTACTCCAGACACTGGAGCTTTATTCTGGAACAAATTCTGAGTTTTTGTTGAAAATGTAGCAATCTGATCAAAGATCTTGCCACATTTTGTTAGCTCCTATTTTGTTTATCATATGGGAAAGAAAACAGACAATAGAATTTGTCAGCTCCTTCTTCATTATTAAAGAAAAGGAAGGGCTGAGGATCCCGATGTCTTCTCAATGAAACTACAATAACTGGAAGGCCTTCCACTAGGTCACAATCTTAATCTTTTCACTACATTTCCACAGTGCCAAGCTACAGATAATCCTTTAATGTGTATGTGTGTGTTTTCAAACACTGAATATGCAAACTAAAGTTTGGTCCCCAAATTCTCATGTGTAAAATATAAGACATTTTCAGTTAATTTATATAAATGTCCATATTCTTATTCCAGTATTGCTCAAAAGTCCAAGTATAAAGTGTCCTCTGATACTCAAGACAAACTCTTAGCTGGGACACCCTGAAAGAAGTAAAAGACAAAATCCAGTACTTCCAAGATAAAATGACACAGGGTAAAAATTCTAATTCCATAGCTGAGCATAAAAAAAGGGCAAAAATACTCATAGATCATTGCCTACCCCAATTGTCATCAGACAGGCTTCACTCAGCAACTGATGGAAACAGATGCAGAGACCCACAGCCAAACATTAGGCAGACCTTGAGAAATCCCGTGAAAGAGGGGAAGGAAGGATTATAGGAGCTAGAGGGGCTAAGGACACCACGAGAACACCCACAGAATCAACTGACCTCCAGTTTCTATATGGATTTTTCAAAGGTGTTCAGTGTTAGTTATCCCTCCACAGTATTCCTATTCTACCGCTGTCTTTTCATCCTCACCATATATAACCCTCCTTGCCTAATTATTCCTCTTCCCTCTTTTATACCATCTCCATTTTATGTCCTTTCCATTGAAATCCCACACCCTGATACCTTACTAGTTTCCTGACTTCTAAGAGTACTCCAATTTAAACATATATGTGTATAATTTTAAAGCTAGTTTCTTTTGCTACATCTAACCACATGATATTTGTCTGAGTCTTGACTACCCCACTCAGAGTATTTATTTCCAGCTCCATCCATTTACCTGAAAATTTTATAATATTTTTTGTATCTGAATAAAACTCCACAATGTATATGTACCACATATTTATCATCCATTTATGAGTTGGTAGAAATTTAGACTGATGCTGTTTTCTAGGTCTTCTACAAACATAGTTTATCCAAACACGGATGTGCAAGTGCCTCTTTGTAGGATATAAGTTCCCGCAGAGTGATATGGGGGAGTATAGGGTAAACCTATTTTCAGATTTTTGAGAAACACCCACTTTGAAACATTCAGATTCTGGGGGCTTGGGGCTACAGGAATGAGGAGGTGCTTTATGAGATGCATGAACATCTCAGTGCACAGATCCTCAGCTGGCAAGGGCTTGGGCTCACATTCATTCTCAGAAATGACTAGATTTCAGATTCATTTTTAAAGAGGTGTCATTTTTCTAAGATGCCTGTAGTTTCACACATGTTTTAAAAACACACAGAAAAGTTTTTTTGTTACACCATTGCAAATTATAAAATTCAGAAAGAATCCAATTATCCACCAATAAATAATTAGTTGGATGTATAGCAGTGCTAGAACATGATGGTGTTCTTTGGGAATGTGAAAAATATAAAAAGATCTATAATGTACAAATATCTCCAATTTAAAAAGTGAAAAATCAAGAAGCGGAAGAAAATATTTTAGCTCTATTTCCTTTAAAAGAACAAGAGGGAGCTCATGATAGAGCTCAGGGGTTGAGTGTTTGCCCAAGGCCCTGGGTAAAAGTAAAATGAGAGGAATATATATATATATTTACATTCAGATATATTTGTACAAAACTATGATTAAAAGTAGATGATTCCCTATAAAGGAAAAATGATATTTTGAAGGATAAGAGAAAGAGATGAAGCTTAAGCAAAGTATTAATATTCAGCCAATGTACACTAAGTGAATTGTTGATTACATCCTACAATATTTCTAAAATACCTTATGTATATTTTTAATTTTATTGGATTTTGTGTATGAGTGCATATGTGAGTGTGTGAGTGTGTGTGTGTGTGTGTCTGTGTGTGTGTGTGTGTGTGTGTGTGTGTGTGTGTGTGTAGACAGATGACTACTTGTAGGAGTTGGTTCTTTCCTTTCACCATAGATATCAAATTAAGGTTTTCATGCTTGGTGGCAAGTGCCTTTACCTGCTGAATTCTCTCTATAGCCCACCAAAACAATTATTAAATGCTTGCTACACTGTTTACCCCATACATTAAATACTGCCATTGCCTTCTTACCTGAAAAAAATTCCTTAAGTTATCAAAAGTTGAAATATAATTACAAGTATAACAGATATATTCAGAAACACAAGTGTGTAGGTTAAAAGAGAGGAGCTAAGGAGCCAGGAATGGTATAGAGGAGCAGTAGAGTGCTTTAGACTGTAGTGTAAGTCCCACAGCTGTAAAGGGGACACAGAAAGGAGGAATTAGAGTAAAGAGCCTCCTCCTGAGCTAGGACAATGAGGAGCCCAGTGGCAGGGCTAATCTTTAGAGGAGTTGCTGTTAGAAAAGAAGACTCTGCCCTTAGTGTTATGCAGTGTTTATTGTCAGGGAGCAGTTTAGTGAGTGTGTTCCCAGCTGGAGTGACACTGGATCTCAGAGGAGCAGCAGCTAAAGGCTGGCAACTGTATACAATCCTTAGAATAGGATCTCACTTGAAATGAATCCTAAACATCAATTTCCCATCACTGTCACAGCACATATCCACTTCTATATCAATGTTGACTCTGGAATTCGTCAGTTTATTCTCCTCACGGTAAACTGAAACAAACAAAAATACAGAAGGTAAACAATATCAACCATCACTATAAGCTTCATCTCACAATTCCTTTCATATTCATCTACTGGTTTATATTCTCATTTCTACCTTAATGAGATCAATAAGTTCCAAAATAAATGTAATTGTCAGACTGGCAACTAGGAAGTAAGGTAGGAAACTTTCTGAAACAACTTTAGTTTATCCATAAGACAAGAAAATCCTGCAAAGTCTTCCTATGTGAAGGAAATTTGGCCTCTCACTGAGTCAGCTGTACTTGCCTACCACTTTCTAGGTTCTACAGGCTCAGCAGCACCATGATGTAGCCACTCAAGTATCAGTTTTTTTAGGGTCCCAAGCTTTTTCAATCAGGATTTAAAACAAGTAATTTTCTTTGGCTAAGAATTATGTCTTCAGATTTCTATTTCTATATACACTGTTTTCTCCTGAGATGAGTCAGTTAGTACACTGTAAAGTAACCTCCTTATAAGCTATTAAGGAAGATATTTAATTATGACAATCAGCATTTAGCTGAATATTAACTACCTTCTACTAAATGGCAATACAGATGTGTGAAAAACAGCCATTGCAACTGTCTTTGTGTTTGCTACTCCCACAAGTATTTTAAAACTCTGAATAATTACATTTGCAAGAGAATTTCCTTATAATGGGAATATTTTCTAAATCACCGAAAGTAAATATTTTAACATGTAGACCATAAACACATGTCCATCTAGGCAGAGATTGCTCCAGCATCAAAATATTTCCATACTACCTGCTTTCTCAGACCTCATCCGATAAAATTAGTATATATAATAGTGTAGTATATATACATATATATTATAGTGTAAGATATTTATTAAAATAAATGTTTATAAAGTACAAAGATAAGAAAAGAAGTCAGAGCTTTCAAACAATAGTACAGGTGCAGAAACTGTGGAAAGAAAATGAATAAAATAATTCAATATGAAGAGCCTCTAACTACAGGCCAATAGCCAGTCCTCCAAACTGAACATTCAAGGAGTTCCTTACAGAGCCAGAATGAGCTAGCCACATGATTGAATGATCCAGCTAAGTAATTAACTAAAAGCAGCCCTGGGAGACCATGATCTCATCATGAATGTTGTGATGGATTCCAGATGTAGATGAGCCAGAAAATGCCAGTCAACTATTTATCCTCCTACTTCATAATTCAGAAACATGATGGTTATAAGGGAGTGCTTTTGCTAGCATCTCTTTTATATAGCTAAAGTCTACTCCAGAATGTTTTACCTTAATGGAATTTACTAAATTATTTTGCTAGCATCCATTTGCATTTTCTAGGAGGCTTATAAGTCCTTCAGGATTTTGTAAAAGAGTTCAGACAGGAAGCAAGCTCTAGTAAAAACTTAGAAAGCCTTGAACTAGAGTGAAACAAGCAGTGTGCTTTAGACACAACATCTAATGAGGCACTTGTTTTCATGTTTATAGAAGTGCTTAGTATCTGCAAGTTATGTCAACCAAATAACTGATTACACAGGCACAAACCTCCACAAAAGAAGGCCAAAACAGGGGGAAAACACTCTTATGTGTGGTGATATATTGTCTACCCCAATAATGCTTACCTGGGGACCAGAGGACAGGGCCAGTTACAAAATTAAACATAGAGGTCAGGCAGTGGTGGCACACACCTGTAATCCTATCACTCAGGAGGCAGAGATCCCTCTGAATCTCTGTGAGTTCAAGGCCACACTGGACTACATGAAAGAAACAGAGCCATACAGTGGTGACACATGCCTTATGGCAGGTCACAGAAAGGTATATAAAGCATGAGGAAACAGGAACTCACTCTCTTTAGACTGAGGATTTTGTAGAGATAAGAACTTGTGGCTGGCTTGCTCTGCAAATATTTGGCTCCAGGTTTTCTATTAATAAGACTGTTTAGCAATTTGTGTTACAATTATAAGATGATCATAGCCTATACATCCAGAAGCATAGTATTACAGTCAGGACACTAAATGCCCCCATAAGCTTATGTGAACATTTGTTCTCCAACCAGTGGTACTGCTCTGAAAGGCTTGGTAATCTTAGGGACATGGTACCCTCACTGGCAAGCAGATGATTAGAGGTTGTATTTTGAGGGTTATAGTTCCCTCTGGTTTCAATCTAATTCTAGGATTCCTGATTGGCCATAATGTGAGAAATCATCGTCACATTTCCATCACTTAATCAGAGATACTCTTGCTACCAAGGCTTTCCAGCTATAATGGACTATTCCTTTGAAGCACTAGCCCGAACAATCCTTTCCTCCCCTTGGTCATTTCTTCCAGGTAATTTGGTTACAGAAATGAGTCAAGTGTAACCACAATGCTTAACACTAGGACAATAACTACAAGCGGAGACTTTGAACCTCTCCTATACCTTCCCCTCCTGGTGTCATGCCTTCTATGCCATAATGAAATTATGCACTTGAACTATAAGCTATAATTAACCCTTTCTCCTTAGATTACTTTTTGTGGGGTATATGGTCACAGCTATGAGAAAAACAACTAATAGAAATAACTTGAGAATACAACAGCTATATATAGATTATTCAAATAAATAACAACAGACAATTCCTCAAAGTATTAGTGTTTTAATTTGTGATTCCCACAATAGTTTATGTTTTGGGTTTTCATGCCTAGTTGGTGATGCCATACAGGGAAGTTCTGGAAACTAGAGGAAGCACACATAATTTGAAGTAAGTCCTTATAGCTATACTTTCTATGGACTCAGCAAGTATTCTCTTTTATATGCTTCCTAGCCACCCTTATATGAACATTGATCTAGCCTGCCCTCCCTGCCATGATGGACTGTGGCATATAGGAAAAATAGAGTTCTATTTAGTCATGAAGAAGAATAAAATTATGCCATTTGCAGGAAAATACATGCAACCAAAGATCATCACATATGTAAAATAACACAGAATCCAAAAGAAATATCACATGTACTGTATAAGTTGTGTATCCTAGATGTTATATAGATAAATAAAGTAATTTTGTGTATATGGCCTTCAAGTGAAATTATCTTAAGGAAGGAAGAACACTGTCAGAAGGTGAAAGAGAGGACACAGGTTTGGGAGTGAATAGGGTCAAAGTATATAATATACTTGCATAAAAATGTCTTTATGAAGCACATTACTATATACAATGAATATACACTAATAATGTATAATATTTTAAATGAAATACAACAAATATAAATTGCCAGTCTACCTCTGAGTTATAATTGTTTTCCCCTTGGTTGTATTTCACCTCTTTTCATAAAATTATGAATATCAAAACAGATAGAAAATTAACAACTTTAACATTAAAGTACACATCATATTGAATTCCCTGTGTGGTAACCTATAATAAATATATCCATGTTATTGAATATTTTCTAGTGACAGAAAGAAATGTGGAGGATAAAAAGTATGCTCCTGGGGCTGAAATAATGGATTAGTAGTTAAGAATGTTTTTAAAAAGTTCTTACTCAGGACCTACATTTAGTTTCAAGTCACCGACAGTAGGTAACTACTCACAACCACTTGTATTTCCAGTTCCAGAGGATCCAGTACTCACTTGTGGCCTCTAATGGCAACTGCACTCAAGTGTACAATATTCCCTCCTCATACAGACATGCAAATACATTTTTCTAATCTTTACAGAAATGTGCTCATGAGATTTAAGACAGGAACATAGGCCATACTGAACATTGGACTAGAAGATATTAATGTTATATTGTGGAAAATATTTTACTTACATTTGTCCATGGTCTGAAACTTTGTAGGAGACTGGGTTTAAGGGTGATAGACTAATTAATTTGATGGAGGAAATTTGAAGAGGTCATATTTGACATAGACATTGCTAACTGCTTTTCCAGTGAGAATCAGTAACATAAACAGATCAGAAGAATTTTAAAAATATGCAGTATGGCTGGAAAAGGAGTAAGTTGTGTAGTTGTTAAAGACATTAGCACTATTAGGTGAAGCAAGTGGCTTAGCACTTAAGGGAATTGCTATAATGGGACAGATTTTCCACCCACCTAAATGTCAGGATTGTGAAATTTTAAAGACTTTACCCTGAGAGAGGAGAGCTTCTAGGGAACTTTGTTCACATAGAGCCACTGAAGGCAGTGTTTTCTAAGGTTCAGATACTCAGATACATAGAGAACACCACAACAAAGGTCAAATAAGTCAAAACTGTATTGGTTAGGGTTCTCCAGACAATCAGAGGGACTAGGGGTATTAGAGGAAGAAGAAGAAGAGGAAAACAAAGGAAAAGGAGATGGATTCTGATGAACTGGCTAATGCAATTGTAGAGGCTGGGTAGTAGTAGTAGTCCCATAATGTGCTGTATGTAAATTGAAAATAAGTACTATAATACAACCTGAGTCCGAAGGCCTGAAAACCAGAAGGATCAATAATGTAACTCTCAGCTGAAATAAAAGACAAGTTGATTTTTTTATTATGTCATGGAATAGCAGAATCTTTGAAGTATGAGGTATCAATGCCCTTAAAACCATTTATCTATGGCCTTCCTAAGCTGAAATTTGGCTGTACACTCTCACCAACAAATCTCATTTTCTTTAATTGTATTTAATTATTTGGGGTATATGATGTTTGGCCCACATGTATTTCTGTACACCACATTCATGCCTGGTGTCTGAAGCATCCAGAAGAGGGCTCAGATGCCTTGGGACTAGAGTTATAGACAGTTGTGAGCTGCCATGTGGGTGATAGGAATCAAACCTAGGTCTTCTCAAAGAGCAAACCAGTGCTCTTAATCACTGAGCTAACACTCCAGCCCCTAAAATTACACTTTAATCAGAAATTTTAGTTCAGAGCATCTCTATGAAGGCAGATGTGACACTTCATCACTTGGATCAAATGATTGTTATGAATGAGTAATGGTGTTGTTTAAAGTTTTCATCTTTACAAAATCATTTATCTATAACCAGAAATATTCTAGGTTTAACTTGAAATTTCTCCAATAGGTTGTCAGTCCATTTTCTGGAATTACAATCAATACCAGAGGCATAGTACTTTATAAAGAAAAGATATTTGATACATGATTGATTCTGGTTTTGTACAGGAGTCGGGGAAAGGAGGTTCCAAGAAGCATGGCACCAATGCCCTGGAAACAGTTATATCTCAGTACAGCAGACATGTCACAACGAAAGGAGGGCATGCAGAAGAAAGTATATAATGGGACAGAATGCTAAAGGAATTTGTGAGTCATTTTTCCTCTTTTATAACAATTAATTCTCAGAGAAACTAGGTTACTCCAAAAGACTCAAATTAATCTTTACTGAGAAGAACGCATCTATGATCTAATTGTTCCTGGTAGTCCTTACCTATTAATTTTTCCATGACCTCCAGCATTGTCGCACAAATAATGAATACTTTAGGCCATTAGACTCCAGGGAGAACACACATTCAAACAATATCCAAACTGTAGCAGCTAGTTAACAATGTGGTCTATGTGTAAAAGACGTCCAAAACCTCATTTTTCGAGTATATGTGATTTAAACTTTCTTGATGGATAATTTTCCAAATCCAGGCTTATTTTGTTAACATCGAACACAAATAAGCATACACATGAATGTTATTGATTCATGATATGCTAATTACTTTGGTTGTTATATACAGCTTTTATTTGATAATTAAATATTTTCCAAACAGAGGCATCCAAATTATGAGAAACACAGCCTTTCATACTTGTACTCAGACTAGTAAAATATTTTAATGAGCCATCACTAGGGTTATAGTTTTTAGTGAAACTAATTCTAAAAAATAAAATCAAAATTTCTTTTTTAAAAAGGAAAATGTTGGTTTGTATAACTAAAAATTCCAAAACAAGTTAAGTCTCACAAGTCATTAGACTATGCACCCCATCCCTATATTTGTGTGTGTGTGTGTGCGTGTGCGCGTGCATGTGTGTGTGTGTGTGTGTGTGTTCACACGTGTTTGCACTAGGGATGGAACCTAAATTTTCAGTTCTAGGTTAGCCAATTTTCTTTCACCCCTACCATCCCTTTATTTCCCCTTGAATCCTCTACCTTCTTCCTTGTCTTCTTCTCTCTTGTTATTTTATTTCCACTTGTTTTTTCCTCTGAGGGCATAATCTAGGCTTACAATTTAAAATTATTTCAAATGGTATTTTAAAATTCAAAATTGTATATATCACTGGGGTACCATATGTATATTTCAATGTGTAAACATTGTATGATGTTTAAATCAGATTAAACATATTTATCTAATCAAACATTTATTTTTGTGGTGAAACTTTCAAGATCTTTTCTTCCAGCTTTAAGAAATGAATATTCCACTATTACTATCTATAGTCACCCTACTCTACAATGACACAATAGAACTTTTTTCTTTTTTACTTGTAAGTACAACTGATCAAACTTACCCATGGCCTTTACTCGCCATCCTTTAGTAAAGTTAACTTTTATAATCAATGTATAAGTGAGAACATATGGTAATTGTCTTTCTGTGCCTGGGTTATACAACTCTGAAAAATGATCTCTAGCTTAAACTATGTACTAAAGGATTTTTTTTATTCTCCGTATGACCAATAATATTCTATTGTGCATATGTGCCATAGTGCCTTAGGAACTTATAATCCCTAAGATGATACGTCACTTTCTAGCTCCTAGCCTAGCAACTTGGTCGTGAGTAGTTATTAAAATGGCACAGGAAGGTAGATTTCATCCAATATAAATTTGCATTCATCTACGATCATAGTTTACTTTAAAATAAGTAGTAAAAAAAGGAGTTGAAAGTTGTTATACTGTTTAGTCAGGCATAATTTGTAGCAAAAGTATTAATAGCTAGGATGACAAAATCATTATGAAATTGAGGTGAGTTGATTTATATAAATCAAATCTTTTTTATTTTATTTTTTGTTTTTTTTTTTTTCATTTTTCTTTATTAAGAAATTTTCTACTCCCTCTACATACCACCCACAGATCCTACCTCCTCCCTTTTCCCACCCCCAGCCTTCCTTCCCAACCCACCCCACATCCCCACATGCCCCAAATCAAGGTCTTCCATGGGGAGTCAGCAGAGCCCAGCACACTGAGCCTAGACAGGTCCAAGCCCCTTCCCACTGCACCAAGGCTGCCCAAGGCATAAACACCACAGGCACCGGATTCCCAGAAACCTACCCATGCACTGGAGACGAATCCCAATCCCCCTGCCTGGGTTCCTTACAAACAGTTCAAGCCAAACAACCATCTTCTGTATCCAGAGAGCCTAGTCCAGTCGCATGGGGGCTCCACAGCCACCAGTCCACAGTTCATGGGCTTCCACTAGTGTGGCTAGTCATCTCTGCACGTCCTCCCATCATGATCTGGATGTCTCCTGCCTTCAGAATCCCTCTTCTCTCTCATGGATTGGATTCCCGGAGCACAGCCTGGCCATGGATCTCTGCATCTGCCTCCATCAGTCACTGAACAAAGGCTCTATGATGACAGGGTATTTGCTAGACCAGTCACCAGAGTAGACAGTCCAGGCACCCTTTGGACCACTGCCAGCAGACTAAGATGGGGTCATCCTTGTGGATTCCTGAGAGCCTCCCCAGCAGCCTGCCTCTTTCTATTTCCATGATGTCCTCATCTATCATGGTATCTCCCTCTCTGTCCCTGTTCCAGCTCAATCCTCCCATTTCCCTATAGTCTCATCCCCCACTCCTCACCCTCTGCCACCCCTCACATCCAGTTCGCTCATGTAGATCTCATCTACTTCTCCTTCACTGGGTCATCCATGTATCCCTCCTAGGGTCTTTCCCTGTTAGCTAGCCTCTCTAGAACTGTGGTTTGCAGTCTGGCCATGCCTAGCCTCACTTCTAGTATTCACTTATGAGTAAGTACATACTTTATTTGTCCTTCTGAGTCTGGGTTACCTCACTCAGGATATTTTCTATTTCCATCAATTTGCCTGCAAATGATATCATTGTTTGTTACTTCTGAGTAGTACTCCATTGTGCATATGTGCCACATTTTCTTTATCCATTCTTCAGTTGAGGGACATCTTAAGTTGTTTCCAGGTTCTTGCCATTACAAATAATGCTGATATGAACATAGTTGAGCATGTGTCCTTGTGGAAAGATTGTGCATTCCTTGGGTACATGCCCAAGAGTGGTATGGCTGGGTCTTGAGGAAGATTGATTCTCAATTTTCTGAGAAACCACCATACTGATTTCCAAAGTCACTGTACAAATTTACACTCCCACCAATAGTGGAAGAGTGTCCCCCTTGTTGCACATCCTCTCCAACATAAGCTGTTATCAGTGTTTTTTATCTTAGCCATTCTGTCAGGTGTAAGATGGTATCTCAGAGTTGTTTTCATTTGCATTTCCCTATTGAGAATTCTCTGTTAAGCTCTTGTGGGAGCCCATTCTCAGGTTCCTTGTTGCTTTATTCAGCAGATCTGCATAGAGAGGATAATTAGGACCATGGGCCTGAGTGCAGGTGTCTGAGATGGTCTGCACTTGGCTGGGCTGGGGAGAGGTCTTTTGCTCAACCCCTTGGTGTCTCTATAAATACCCTGGAGCAGGGACAGTCAGGGCCTGTTGGAATAGGATCCAGGCCCTCTCGAGGCTATTCTTTATTTTTTATCTGTTTATCTCCACAATCTAAATCCTTCTATCTAATAGTTCCTGCTGCTCACACTCAAGATAACTCTGGAGAACTGTGGGATTGGTGGATAAATGCTCCGCAAGCTCTGTAGCACATTTTTTAATTGGAATATTCAGTATTTTGAAGTCTAGCTTTCGGAGTTCTTTATATATTTTGGAGATCAGCCCTCTGTCAGATGTGGGTTTGTTGAAGATCTTTTCTCATTCTGTAGGCTGTCATTTTGTCTTATTAACCATGTCCTTTGCTCTACAAAACCTCAGTTTCAGGAGGTCCCATTTATTAATTGTTTCTCTCAGTGTCTGTGCTACTGGTGTTATATTTAGGAAGTGATGTCCTGTGCCACTGCATTCGAGAGTACTTCCTACTTTCTCTTCTATCAAGTTCAGTGTAACTGGATTTATGTTGAAGTCTTTGATCCACTTGGACTTGAGTTTTGTGCATGGTGACAGATATGGATCTATTTGCAATCTTCTGAATGTTGACATCCAGTTATGCCTGCACCATTTGTTGAAGATACTTTCTTTTTTTCATGGTACAGTTTTGGCTTCTTCGTCAAAAATCATATGTTCATAGGTGTGAGGATTAATGTCAGAGTCTTCAATTTGGTTCCATTGGTTCACATGTCAGTTTTTATGCCATTGCCAAGCTGTTTTTATTACTATAGCTCTATAGTACAGCTTGAGGTAGGGGATGGTGACGCCTCCAGAGGTTGCTTTATTATACAGGATTCTTTTAGCTATCCTAGATTTTTTGTTTATCCATATAAATTTAAGTATTGTTTCCAAGTCTGTGAAGAATTTTGTTGGTATTTTGATGGGGATTGCATTGAATCTGTAGATTGCTTTTGGTAAGATTGCCATTTTTACTGTGTTAATTGTACCTATCCAAGAGCATGGACCCTGGATGCTGGAGGTAAACTGAGCAGAGTTCTCCAGAGAACACTGCCAGACTGCACCATACCTTTGCCACACCCTACAACCTATCCCTTCATTTGTAAGTTACCCCACAAAATAAACCTCCCTTTTAACTATGTGGAGTGGCCTCAATATTTTCACCAATACAGTAGCCTCATAAAAAGAATTTGGTAATGTTCCTTCTGTTTCTATTGTGTGGAACAATTTGAAGAGTATTGGTATTAATTCTTCTTTGTAAATCTGGTAGAATTCTGTGCTGAAACCATCTGGTCCTGGACTTTTTTTGGTTGTGAGACTTTTAATGACTGTTTCTATTTCTTTAGGGGTTACTTGTCTATTTAAACGGTTTATCTGGTCTTGATTTAACTTTGGAATGGGGTACCTATCTGGAAAATCATCCATTTCTTTCAGATTTTTCAATTTTGTGGAGCACAGGTTTTGGAAGTATGACCTGATGATTCTCTGGATTTCCTCGTTGTCTGTTATATCTCCCTTTTAATTTCATATTTTGTTAATTTAGATGTTCTTTTTCTCTCTCTGCTTTTTGGTTAATTTGGATAAGGGCTTGTCTATCCCATTGATTTTCTCAAAGAACTAACTCTTTGTTTCATTGATTCTTTGTATTGTTCTCTTTGTTTCTATTTTATTAATTTCAGTCCTCAATTTGATTATTTCCTGGCGTCTGTTTCTCCTGGGTGAGTTTGCTTCTTCTTGTTCTAGAGCTTTCAGGTGTGCTGTTAAGTCACTAGTGTGAGATTTCTCCAACTTCTTTTGTGGGCATTTAGTGCTATGAATTTTCCTCTTAGCACTGCTTTCATAGTGTTCCGTAAGTTTAGGTATGTTGTACATTAATTTTCATTGGATTCTAGGAAATCTTTAATTTCTTTCTTTATTTCTTCCTTAACCCATTGATGATTCAATTGGGCATTATTCAATTTTCATGAGTTTGTAGGCCTTCTGTAATTTTTGTTATTGTTGAAATCTAACTTTAAGCCATGGTGGTATGATAAGATACAGGAGATTATTTCAATTTTTTTGTATCTGTTGAGATTTGCTTTGTGACCAAGCATGTGGTCTATTTTGGAGCAGGTCCCATGGGGTGCTGAAAAGAAAGTGTTAGGGTGGAATATTCTCTAGATATCTATTAAGTCCATTTGAGTCATAATGTCTGTTAGTTCCCTTATTTCTCTGTTAAGTTTCTGTGTGGCAGACCTGTCCATTTGGTGAGAGTGGGGTGTTGAAGTCTCCCGCTACTAATATATGGGGTTTGATGTGTGATTTTAGCTTTAGTAATGTTTCTTTTACAAATGTAGGGCCCTTGTATTTGGGGCATAAATATTCAGAATTGAGATTTTCACTGTGATAAATATGTAATGTCCTTCCTGATATCTTTTCAT
Organism: Onychomys torridus; assembly: GCF_903995425.1. Lineage (NCBI taxonomy): Eukaryota > Metazoa > Chordata > Mammalia > Rodentia > Cricetidae > Onychomys > Onychomys torridus. Next base: position 98,762,439 of record NC_050466.1, read on the forward strand.
TGATTTTAGTTTGAAGTCTATTATATTAGATATTAGGATAGCTACACTAGCTTGCTTCTTAAATCCATTTGATTGGAAAGTATTTTCCCAGCCTTTTATTATGAGGTAGTGTCTGTCTTTGAATTTGAGGTATGTTTCTTTTATGCAGCAAATGGATGGATCTTGTATTTGTATCCATTCTGTTAGCCTGTGTCTTTTTATAGGTGAATTGAGACCATTAAAATTAATGGATGTTAATGACCAGTGATAGTTAATTCTTTATTTTTTGGTGGTAGTGTTGTATGTTTCCCTTCTTTGGTATATGCTGGTGTGGGACTACCTATTGCCTATGTTTTCATGGGTGTATCTAACTTCCTTACATTGGATTTTTTCCTTCAAGTGCTTTCTGTAGGGCTGGATTTGTGGAGAGATATTGTTTAAATCTGGTTTTATCATTGAATATTTTGTTTACTCTGTCTGAGAGTTGGTTGGTTTTTCTGGGTATAATAGTCTGGGTTAGCATCCATGGTCTCTTAGTGTCTGCATAACATCTGTCCAGGACCTTCAGGCTTTTAGAGTCTCCATTGAGAAGTCAGGTGTTATTCTTATGGGAATGCCTTTTTATGTTACTTGGCCTTTTTATTTTGCAGCTCTTCATATTTTTTCTTTATTTTGTATGTCTAGTGGTTACATTATTATGTGGCAAGGGGACTTTTTTTTAATTCAGTCTATTTGGTGTTCTGTAACCTTTTTGTATCTTTATAGGCATTTCCTTTTTTATGTTGGGAAAGTTTTCCCCTATGATTTTGTTGAATATATTTCCTGTGCCTTTAAATTGGTATTCTTCTCCTTCTTCTATCCCTATTATTCTTAGGTTTTGTCTTTTCATGGTGTCCCAAATTTCCTGGACATTTTGAGTCATGATTTTGTTGGCTTTAGTGTTTTCTTTGACTGATTAATCTATTTCCTCTATCATATTTTCAACACCAGAGATCTGCTCTTCCATCTCTTGTATTCTGTTGGTTATGCTTACATCTCTAGTTCCTGTTCATTTACTCAAATTTTCCACTTCCAGCATTACCTCAGTTTGTGTCTTCTTTGTTGTATCAATTTCATTTTTCAAACCTTGAACTGTTTCCAACACTTATTTGCTTTCTCTTGTTGTTTTTTAAGGGATTCACTATTTTTTTCCAATTTTTTATTTGACTTTTCCTCTAATTCTTTAAGGGAATTTTTCATTTCCTCTTTAAAGATCTCTATCATATTCTTAAGGTCATTTTTAAGGTTGATTTCTTCTGTTTCTTCTGTGTTGGGATGTTCAGATCTTGCTGATGTAGGTTCTGATGGAGCCATATTGTTTTTTATTGTTGTTGTTGACTGTATTTTTGCACTGGTGTCTACCCATCTCTTTCTCCACTTGGTTCAAGTGGTGTCTGTGTCTGAGGGAGGCTTTCTTGATCTGATTGATAGATACTCTTGGTCCAGTGGGAACTCTTGGTCTAGTTGGTGCTGATGGACTCTTTGTCTCAGGGAGCAGCTCTTAGTCCAATTGATGCTGGTGGGCTCTGTCTCAGGGAGTAGCTGCAATCTTGGTATATTGGTGGGTTGGGAGAGATGGGGCTTGTGGGTTACAGAGTCTAATGGGGGATGATGGTAGTATGAACTGTCTCCAGGAGGTCTGCCTGCTGACTATTACATAACTTTTCTAAAGAAATTGTGACATGCAGAAGGTACTTAAAATTTTTCATCATTGCTATTCCTCATGTTATCACTAAGATAACACTTTAACTCAAGAATGAGATAAGTGACATATAGTAAAGATTAAGGTTTTTAAACCCTATGAGTTATTTTAGAAAATTAATTCATTGGAAATTGAAGTGATATTATATATACTGTGTTTAATGGATATGATAGGCAGGATAACACCCTTCTCCCAGAGATGCGTACTCCCTAATCTCTGGAGCATATGAAAATGAGATGTTACATAGTAAAGGAAACTATATTTGAAAGTGTAAGTAAAACTGCCAATCATCTCACATTCAAATAAGGAGAATTCTCTAGATTACATATGATTACATATATATATATATATATATGTGTGTGTGTGTGTGTGTGTGTGTGTGTGTGTGTGTGTGTATTTTCAAGTTTCCCTAGATATTGAAGAATGAATTCATGTCAGAATAATATAAAGATTTGAAACCATGGTAGGCAACTTTAATAATGAAGGAAGGCACCTTGGACTAAAGAATGCAGATGGCCTCTAGCAGGTAGAAAATGCAAGGGGAACACATTTTAACCTATATTCCTCAGGAATGAGTATAAATCTTGCCCACACTTTGATTTTAGTCCAGAAAGACCCATATTTGTTTTAAGACACCCACAACAATTGGATAAATTAATGAATAGCAATAATATTTTCTTTTTAAAATTATTTATTTTATTTTCAGTTATGTATATGTGAAAGTAGAGTGTGTTTATAGAGGATAGAATTTGGTCTCAGACCTCTCAAAGCTGTAGTTCCAGGTAAGCCACCTGATATGGGTGCTGAGATGTGTTCATCAAGTCTAGGAAGCACTCTTAACTACTGAGCAACCTTTCTATGTGTTACACAGTAGGAACTCAATAGGCAATTTCCTAATTTTCTTTCTGTTGCTATGATAAGCACCATGGCCCAAAGCAAAATGGAGAAAGAGTTTATTTCATCTTACAGATAACTATCTATCATTGAGGGAAGTCAAGGCAGGAACCCAGAGGCAGGAACCAAAGCCGAGATCGTGGAGGAAATCTTACTGGATTGCTTCCCATGGCTTCATCAACCACTTTTTGATACATACCAAGCCCAACCATCTAGGAATGTACTGTTCATGGTGAGGTGGGCCTCCTGTATCAATCAGCAACAGGGAAGCTGTCCCACAGGCATACCCATGAGCCAATTTGATGGAGACAGTTCCTCAGCTGAGGCTCTCTGTTTCAGGTATGTTGGCAACCAAGATTATCCAACATAGCAGTAAAGCAGATTGTTTTGAATTACTATGTTACTTTAGAACTATAGAGTCATATAACTTGGGTTTAAATATGGATCCACTTAATAGATATATTACTTAATGAGATGTTGGTCATCTCTGAGTTTTCATTTATTTCCTTTAAGATGAAAATGTAAATAATAGAGAACACCTTATTTAGTTATTGGGACTGCCAAATATAAAGTTTTAGCTCAGTTTCTGGCTCATAGTATATAGTCAAAAAGTATTAACTATAATTTTATCTATATTTGACAAGTGAGAAGCTTGAGTCATACAGAGGTAGTGAGGTCACCAATGAAATAAAGTGTCATGAAGAAGAAAGATTTTAATAGTAGTTTTACCTTCTTTTTGATGAATAATATCCAGGGAACATGAGAAGTAGTTTAGACAGCACTCAATACCACTGATTTCCCCCAACAAAACACAGTCAATGAAAAAAAAAAACATGACTACTGTGAGGCATGTATAAGTATCCAACAGCTATTATAGATCTGTTTTAGCTTCACATAAATAACTTCTGCATTTTCAATCTGTGATTGATATATTGTGCACTCCAAAAACTTACCTGGGGGTCAGAGAACAGAACAGCTACTATATTAAACATAGAGGTTAGGCAGTGGTAGTACATGCCTTGAATCCTAGCATTCCAGAGGCAAAGATCCATCCATATCTCTGTGAGTCCAAGGCCACACTAGAAATAGCCAGGCATGGTGACACACACCTTTAATCCCAGCACTTGAGGTCTCATGTCTTGCTTGGGAAAGACATATGCCTTTAATCCCAGGAAGTGATGGCAGGAAGAAGAAAGGCATATAAATCATGAGGACTAGGAACTTAAGTTTTTTAAGCTTTTAGGCTTTTAATCTTTGAGGCTATTAGCAGCAGTTCAGCTGAGATCCTTTTGGATAAGGATTCAGAGGCTTCCAGTTTGAGGAAACAGGATTGGCTGAGAAGTTGGCAAGGTGAGGTTAGCTGTGGCTTGTTCTGCTTCTCTGATCTTTCAGCATTCACCCCAATACCTGGCTCTGGGTTAGTTTTTATTTAATAAGACCATTTAGAAATTTGTTTACACCTATCTCCACATATTTGGTCAATAATGAATTTATGATACTCAAAATCATAATGTATAAGTTTGGTGTGAAGTAATAAATGTGACTGCCACAAAAATAAATTCGTAATTTTTTAAATGATAAGTAACCACGTATAACAAAAGAAAATATCTTAGAAATATAATATGCCGTGGACAATTTGCATTTTCCTACATTAAATCCAGGGTCTCTAAAATAGAACATATGATAAGTTGCTACTCTATCATCCAAATGAATCTTCTTACAAATCTACTTTGTAGTCATCAAAGGTTCCTCACGGCTTCAGAGTATTCAGTTATAAATAATCTGCTAGATTGCATTAGGAACTATGTGTTTTTTAAGTTTTTAATATTAATTGAGGAGAACCCATACAGTAATTCGAAAATGTAAGCACTGGGTATTGAGAAAAGGTGAACAACAGAGACTGTTAGATGGAAAATCTTAAGTTCAAAGCTTGGGTATGATTTATAAATTGGAAAGTGGGCAAGAAATTGTAACTGTGTAGGAAAAGCAAAGATGAAGTAAATCAGAAATGAGCAAGGAAGGACTAGGACAACTATTTTTTGTTTGTTTGTTTTATTTTTATTAATTTTATATACATATATTTTTTATTATTATTATGTGTTTTAATTTTATACATCAGCCATGGGTTCCCCAGTCCTCCCGCCTCCCATCTACAACACCACCTTCCCAACAGCCCCTCTCCTCCATTCCCATATCCTCCAGGCAAAAGACTACTCTGGGCATTAAATTCAACCTGGTAGATTCAGTATAGGCAGGTCCAGTCCCCTCCTTCCAGCATGAGCATGTGTCCCTGTGTAAACCCAAGGTTCCAAACAGCCAGCTCATGCACTAAGGACAGGTCCTGGTCCCACAGCCTGGATGCCTCCCAAACAGATCAAGCTATTCAATTGTCTCAATTATCCAGAGGGCCTGATTCAGCTGGGGGCTCCACAACTTTTGGTTCATAATTCATGTGCTTCCATTTGTTTGGCTATTTGTCCCTGTGCTGTTTTGCAATCTTGGAATCAACAATTCACACTCTTAAGACCCTCCTCTTTCTCGACAGTTGGACAACTGGAGCTCCACCTGGGGCCTGGCTGAGGATCTCTTCATCCACTTTCATCAGTTATTGGATGAGAGTTCAAGCACAACCATTTGGAAGTTGAGCCATCTGATCACCACACTAGGTCAGATCAGGCTTTCTCTCAACCATTACCAGCAGTCTACAGAGGATGTATCATTGTGGATCTCTAGGGACCTCTCCAGCACTCTGCCTATTCCTGTTCTCATGTGGTCTTCATTTATCATGGTCTGTTATTCCTTGTTCTCCCTTTCTGTTCTTGATCAAGCTGGGATCTCCTGCTCCCCTAAGCTTTATTTCCCTCAAATCTTGCCCTTCATTACTCCAGGTTGTTCATGTAGATCTCATCCATTTCTCTGTCATTGGGCGATATCTGTGTCTTTGCTAGGGTCCTATTTTCTAGGTAGCCTCCCTGGAGTTGTGTAGCAGTCTAGTCATCTTAGTTTTACATCTAGTATCCTCCTATGAGTGAGTACATACCATGTTTGTCCTTATTGGTCTGGGTTACCTCACTTGGCATGATTTTTTCTAAATCCATCCATTTGCCTGCAAACCTCATGATGTCATTGTTTTTCTCTGCTGAGTAGTACTCCATTGTGTATATGTACCATATTTTCTTTATCCATTCTTCAGTGGAAGGGCATCTAGGTTGTTTCCAGGTTCTGGCTATTACAAACAATGCTGATATGAACATAGCTGAGAAAATGCCCTTGTGGTATGATTGAGCATTCCTTGGGTATATGCCCAAGAGTGCTACAGCTGGGTCTTGGGGGAGAAGGATTCCCAATTTTCTAAGGAAGCGCCACATTGATTTCCAAAGTGGCTGTACAAGATTGCATTCCCACCAGCAGTGGAGGAGTGATCCCCTTGCTCCACATCCTCTCCAGCATAAGCTTTCTTCTGTGTTTTTGATCTTAGCCATTCTGACAAGTGTAAGGTGGTATCTCAGAGTCATTTTGATTTGCATTTCCCGAATAATTAGGGATGTTGAGAAATTCCTTAAATGTCTTTCAGCCATTTGAACTTCCTCTGTGGAGAATTCTCTGTTTAGTTCTATAGCCCATTTATTAATTGGACTGTTGGGCATTTTGATGTCTAATTTCTTGAGTTCTTTATATATTCTGGATATCAGCCCTCTGTCAGATGTGGGGTTGGTGAAGACCTTTTCTCATTCTGTAGGCTATCACTTTGTCTTGTAGACGGTGTCCTTTGCTCTACAAAAGCTTCTCAGTTTCAGCAGGTCCCACTTATTGATTGTTTCTCTCAGTGTCTGTGCTACTAGTGTTATATTTAGAAAGTGATCTCAGGTGCAAATGCGTTCAAAAGTACTTCCTACTTTCTCTTCTATCAGGTTCAGAGTAACTGGATTTATGTTGAGGTCTTTGATCTACTTGCACTTAAGTTTTGTGCACAGTGACAGATATGGATCTATTTGCAGCCTTCTACACATTGACATCCAGTTATGCCAGCACCACTTGTTGAAGATGCTTTCTTTTTTCCATTATACAGTTTTGGCTTCTTTGTCAAAAATTATATGTTCATTGGTGTGTAGGTTAATGTCAGGGTCTTCAATTCGATTCCATTGGTCCATGTGTCGGTTTTTATGCCAGTACCAAGCTGTTTTTATTACTGTAGCTCTATAGTAGAGCTTGAAGTCGGGGATTGTGATGCCTCTGGATGTTGTTTTATTGTACAGGATTCTTTTGGCTATCCTGAGTTTTTTGTTTTTCCATTGAAGTTGAGTATTGTCCTTTCCAGATATGTGAAGAATTGTGTTGGTAATTTGATGGAGATTGCATTGAATCTGTAGATTGCTTTTGGTAACATTGCCATTTTTACTATGTTAATCCTGCCTATCAATGAGCATGGGAGATCTTTCCATTTTCTGACATCTTCAATTTCTTTTTTCAGAGACTTAAAGTTCTTGTCATATATGTCTTTCATATGCTTAGTTAGAGTAACCCCAAGGTATTTTATATCATTTGTGGCTATTGTAAAGGGTGATGTATCTCTGATTTCCTTCTCAGCCTATTTGTCTATTGTATAAAGAAGGGCTACTGATTTTTTTGAGTTGATCTTGTATCCTACTATGTTGCTGAAGGTTTTTATTAGCTGTATCAGTTCCTTGGTTGAATTTTTGGGGGTCACTCATGTATACTATCATGTCATCTGCAAATAGGGAGACCTTGACTCCTTCCTTTCTAATTTGTATCCCCTTAATCTCCTTATGTTGTCTTATTGCTCTGGCTAGAACTTCAAGTACTTTATTGAAGAAGTATGGGGAGAGGGGACAGCCTTGCCTTGTTCCTGATTTTAGTGGTATTGCTTTGAGTTTCTCTCCATTTAATTTGATGTTGGCTGTTGGCTTGCTGTAGATTGCCTTTATTATGTTTAGGTATGTTCCCTGTATTCCTGATCACTCCAAGACCTTTATCATGAAGGGGTGTTGGATTTTGTCAAATGCCTTTTCTGCATCTAATGAGATGATCATGTGGTTTTTTTCTTTGAGTTTGTTTATGTGCTGTATTACATGGACAGACTTTGGTATGTTGAACCACCCTTGCATCCCTGGGATGAAGCCTATTTGATCATGGTGGATAATGGTCTTGATGTGTTCTTGGAGTCTGTTTGCCAGAATTTTATTGAGTACGTTTGCATCAATGTTCATGAGGGAGATCGGATGTAGTTCTCTGTCTTTGTTGCATCTTTGTTTGGTTTAGGAATCAGGGTAATTGTAGCCTCATAGAAGGAGTTTGGTAATATTCCTTCTGCTTCTATTGTGTGGAACAATTTAAAGAGTATTGGTATTAAATCTTCTTTGAAGATCTGGTAGAATTGTGCACTGAAACCATCTGGTCCTGGGCTTTTTTTTTTTTTTTTTTTTTTTTTGGTTGGGAGACTTTTAATGACTGATTCTATTTCCTTAGGGCTTATTAGACTATTTAAATGGTTTATCTGGTCTTGGTTTAACTTAGGTATGCCGTATCTATCCAGAAAATTATCCATTTCTCTTAGATTTTGCCAATTTTGTGGAGTAGAGGTTTTTGAAGTATGACCTGATGATTCTCTGGATTTCCTCACTGTCTGTTGTTATGTCCAACTTTTCATTTCTGATTTTGTTAATTTGGATGTTCTCTCTCTGTCTTTTGGTTAGTTTGGATAAGGACTTGTCTATCTTGTTGATCTTCTCAAAGAACCATCTCTTTGTTTCATTAATCCTTTGTATTGTTCTCTTTATTTCTATTTTATTGATTTCAGTTCTCAATTTGATAATTTCCTGGCATCTGTTCCTCCTGGGAGACTTTGCTTCTTCCTGTTCAAGGGCTTTCAGGTGTGCTGTCAAGTCCCTAGTGTGAGATTTCTCCTGCTTCTTTTTGTGGGCATTTAGTGCTATGAATTTCCCTCTTAGCACTGCTTTCATAGTGTCCCATAAGTGTGGGTATGTGGTGCATTCGTTTTCATTGATCTCTAGGAAGTCTTTCATTTCTTTCTATTTCTTCCTTAACCCATTGGTGATTCAGTTGAGCATTATTCAGTTTCCATGAGATTGTAGGATTTCTGTAGTTTTTACTCTTGTTGAAATCTAACTTTATACCATGAGGTTCCGATAGAACACAGGAGGTTATTCCAACTGTTTTGTATCTGTTGAGATTTGCTTTGTGGCCAAGTATGTGGTCGATTTTAGAGAATGTTCAATGGGGTGCTGAGAAGAAGATATATTCTTTTTTGTTCAGGTAGAATGTTCTGTAGATATCGATTAAGTGCATTTGAGCCATAACATCAGTTACGTCCATTATGTCTCTGTTAAGGTTCAATTTGGCCGATCTGTCCAGAGGTGAAAGTGGGGTGTTGAAGTCTCTCACTGTTAATGTGTAGGGTTTATATGTGATTTAAACTTTAGTAATGTTTCTTTTACATATGTGGGTGCCCTTGTGTTTGGGGCATAAATGTTCAGAATTGAGACTTCATCTTGGTGGATCTTTCCTGTGATGAGTATGTAATATCCTTCATCATCTCTTTTGATTGATTTTAGTTTGAAGTCTATTTTGCTGGATATTAGGATGGCTACACCAGCTTGCTTCTTAAGACCATTTGATTGGAAAGTGTTTTCCCAGCCTTTTATTCTTAGGAGGTTTCTGGCTTTGAATTTGAGGTGTGTTTCTTGTATACAGCAGAAAGCTGGATTCTGTTTTCATATCCATTCTGTTAGTCTGTGTCTTTTTATAGGTGAATTAAGTCCATTGATATTAAGGGATATTAATGACCAGTGATTTTTCGTTCCTGTTATTATTTTTATTTTTTGGTGGTAGTGTGTGTGTACTTCTCTTCTTTGGGGTTTACTGCTGTGGTGTTATCTATTGCCTGTGCTTTCATGGGTGTATCTGCCTTCCTTAGGTTGGAATTTTCCTTCTAGTGTTTTCTGGAGGGCTGGTGGATAAGTATTGATTAAATCTGGTTTTGTCTTGGAAGGTCTTGTTCACTCCATCTATGATGATTGAAAATTTTGCTGGGAGTTCCAGGGCAGGATGGAAGCTGGGGGCTGGTCTCTGATTCTCAGGAAGTGGCTGGGGTCTTGGGCAAATGGGTGTGGGGGCAGGGTGTGGAGACTGCAGTGTCTGCCTGCAGTCTTGGAAAAGGGGAGCCTTCCTGCAGGGCCTGCTGATTGGCCAGAAACTGGGGCCAAGTTGGGCAGGTCCTCCTAGGATGGCCTGTGTCCAGAGGTGGGACCCAGGGGCAGTTGTTTCTCTGGCTATAACCCCAAGCACTCACCTCTGGTCCCAGGACAACTATTAAAAGCACTGTTGAGTAGTCTCAGCTTAGGTTTCATGGCCTAGTCACGTGTGTGTGTGTGTGTGTGTGTGTGTGTGTGTGTGTGTGTGTCTGTGTCTGTGTCTGTGTCTGTGTCTATGTCTGTGTGTACATGTATATTCAGTTGTGTTAAATAATCAGGATCAAAAGAGAAACACTTGTATTAAACTTTCTTTTACTTAGAGAGGAACGCTTACTGAGATTCATGTGGCAAATCATTATGAAGACATTAGAGAAAGTAAAGAATACAGCCATGAGAAATAATATTCAGTGAAGACAAATGAAATGACAGCATTATCTACTTTTTGCTACTTTGAATAGCTCTAAAGTATGATCTTGGAGCTAAGAACATGGAGAAATTTTCCAACTGTTTTAATAGAATTATAGAGGTTTGATCAATGAAAGAAGGATCATCTGGTTTGTTTTGTCTTAACAACACTGATTCTCCACATATGTTGTTTTATTGTAGAAATTGTTTCACTTAACATAGTTTCCTCCAATTCCACAGGTTTCATTCCTTTACATGGATAATGTTCTACTATTAATATACAACCATTTTATTTGTCCATTAATCTGCATATAAGCAAGTACAATGAATCCTTACTTTAACTATAGTAAATAACACCACAGTAAACATGGAAATGTAGGTATCTCTTTGGTATGATTATTTTATTTTTTTAGATATATACACATAATGTAATTACTTCCATAAAGTTCCATAAGTTCACAAGCAATCCTTTTACACATGTACCATCAGGGTTATTTCAGATTGAATCCATAACATCACAAAAACAGTGGTCAGTTCTTTTAAAAGTTATTTAGTGATAATAAGGTGTTATACACCTATGTTTTTACCACTCAAAATGTACATGTGTTTTTGTGTAGACCCAGCTTTCCATATATCTGAGGCCACCTTCATTCTGATTTGAAAGATTATAATTTCTTATGGTTTAGATTTATTCTTTGAAATTTTATATGTCTGAAAAAATTTCATTTTTATGTTAAGTAATTTTATACAGTGAATCTTGATCCGGTTTTTCTATCGCCCAAATTTTACATTTTGTCAGGTATTCCACACCTCCCTACCCACCTAACTTCATTCTCTCTCCTTTATTTATTCTCTCTCTCTCACTCTCTCTCTCTCTCTCTCTCACTCTCATTCTCTCTCTCAAAACAAGACAAAATTGTTTAAAAATCAAGAATCTAAAGAAAACCCACAAAACAAACAGGTAAAATATGAATAAAACAACAGATACCAAAACAAAGCAAAATTAAACAAAAAAAGTCACTACAAATCATGTAGCCTATAACAGCAACCTCTCTGAAAAATATACTGGTACAATAGTGCAACTTACATTGTGGGAATTACCAATCACTTCTTAAATTGAAGTTAAGTACTGCTCCATGAGCTAGAACCCATACCTGAAAATGCTAAAGTGGCCAGGAACCTGAGATTAGATAGATTGTGGGCACTAGGGAAACATCTACTATTATTATTCTGCTAAAGGAACATAGCAATGAAATTACTCCTAATGACATACTGCTGTACCCATAGATCTATGCCTTAATCAACCCTCATCAGAGAAATTTCTTGAAATAGTTGGGAATGAACACAGAGACCCACAACTTGACAGTGTACAGAGAATGAGACTTTGGACCACTCAGAATAAATGGGATATCTTCATCAAATCCCCCCATGCAAAGCACAGGGAACTATATGGAAGATGAGACAGGAAGATTTTAAGAGCCATAAGTGTGGGATGATTTCAGGGAAGCTTTCTTCTAGACACAGTAGTATGGTGTGTATACAAACTCACAGAATAGAAATGTACCAAGGACTGCCCAATTTCCAACCAGATGGGGTCTCAGCACCAAGAAGAATAAGTAGGTATGGGGGATATCACTCCTAACCAATAATCTATATACAGTTGTTACCCACTAGCAAAGGGAAACTCTCCAATGCAGCATCACTGAGTTATCAACGACAGTCCAGGGCAGGCCCCATGCTCAAGAGTAATTAGCTAATACAAAATAAGCTCAATGGTATTTTGCTAACTTTTCATTACTTCAACTTTAAAAGGTGTTTTTATGTGCCGGGCAGTGGTGGTGCATGCCTTTAATCCCAGTACTCAGGAGACAGAGGCAGGTGGATCTTTGTGAGTTCAAGGCCAGCCTGGTCTACAAAGAGAGATCCAGGAAAGGTGCAAAGCTACACAGAGAAACCCTGTCTCGAGAAAAAAAAAAAAAAAAAAAGGTGGTTTTTATGAAGTGAAAAGCATTTAGAAGAGTCATATCAAGAAAGTGCTGGAATGGGAGGTTCCAACTGACATGCACTTCAACAATAAAATGGAGAGCATAATTGCAAGAGTTTTGGTATCTGTGGTGGTTTGAACAGAATACCATCTCCATAGGCTCACGTATTTGAACACTTCATCCCCAGTTGGTGGTGATATTTGAGGAGGGTTTTAAGAACATTTAGGGTGTGCAGCCTTGCTAGAAATATATCACAGGGGGAGCATAGTTTGAGGGTTTGTAACCTTATCCCACTTCTAGTTCACTGTCTCATATTCCTGTATGATGAAATGTGATCAGAATCTGCCTGCTCCCCCAGCCTTCCTGACCATCATGAATTTCCCTTTTGGAACTATAAGCCATGATAAGCTTTTCCATGTATAAGCTAGGTTTGTTCGTGATATTTTTTTCACAGCAACAGAAAAGTTTCTGAAATAGAAGTGGACCCCAGGACTAGGAAAATTTTCCTTCACAATATAGTCTTGTGTCCAGATGACTGACTGAAGTATTGTCTAATCTATACAACCAGAAACAGCCCTGTCAACTTGCTGAATAACACTCTATTTGAGCTTGGTCATGACCTCAACACTATTTGCCAAATGATCCAAGAGGTGCCATCTCTATTTATATCTCATGTAACAGGCCTTATCTACTTAATCCCAGGTGAAGACACAAAATTAGCATATGACCCAGCTCCAGCTCTAACCAGAGATGATACAAGAGCATTCCTACCCACTCAAATATGCAAAAAGCTGCATCTATGCATACTCTTTAGAAGAGACATTCTGGTCTCAGAATAGAAAGCATATCTTATAATAGAAAAAGGCAAATTATATGATAAAAATAGCAAATACACTTCAATATACACTTTACCAAAAATGAAAGAGTAAACACATAGATGAACATTTGTTCAGCATCACTACAAAACTATTCTTAAGATATTTATTATTGCAAACACAAAAGACAACAAGTGTTATCAAGAATGTGAGGAAAAGGGAACTCTCATATATATAGATGTATATAATGTACAATCATACATTCAATGCAGAAAATAAGAAGGATCACTGAAGTGTAGGAAAACAGGACAACTATGTTATATAGCAACCCCACTTCCTGAACTGTCATGTTCATTTTAGCAGTGTTATTCAAAATATACTTAAAGTGTCCATCAACAAACAAATGGATAAAGAAAATTGTACAGCCTGTCATGGAAGCACACACCATTAATCCCAGCACTCAGGAAGCAGGTGGCTCTCTGTGAGTTAAAGGCTAACCTGGTCTACATAGTGAGTTTCAGGACAGCCAAAATGGAGAAAATAGGACATATTTAAAATACTATCCATCTAAAAAAGATATCCTGCTGTTTGTGACAACATAGATGTATCTGTAGAACATTGTTACAAATTAAATAATCCAGACACAACATGAAAAAATGAAGTATGCTGTCAAGCATATGTTAAATCATATAAATATGAAAATGATATTGTTCAAAGGACATATGATTGCTTTGGGTTTCTGCCTCTTAAAGGGACATTATTATGACTCTACAGCTACGCTAATACAATGGTTGTATCATGTGATGCATATTATTTCTAATATTTTTATTACACAATTATAATTATAGTATACAATGACAGAGGTGGAGTCATGAAAGGAAAAAGTAATTACAGAAGGAAAGATAAGGAGAATAGAAAGGAAAGACAGAGAGGAAAAGAGAAATGGAAAGTTAAAAAAAATGACGAGGAAAGAGAGGATTCAATATGCTATATATTGAAACTCATACATGCATCCCTCTCTAGCATAACCAGCTTTTCCTCAAGAGAAAGGAGAGCTTATTATTTACCTGATCCTAGTCCAGATATTTCAATGAAGTCATAATCCATTAATGTTTTAATAAAACTTAATCAAATCTTTGGCTGAATCATTTTTATATCCAAGGATGATTTAGGGCCACTGTTTGAATAAGAGATGAAAAGAGAACTATGTGTTTTAGAAAATAAATCACCTATGGCACTTATTAGTTATTCTTTTCTGCTTAAAAGACATTTTATAAATCATTAAAGTACCTTTAAAAATTCAATTACTATCTCTCCCTAAGGCTTACAATGTGTTTCTGTTAGAAAATTAAGCTTAGTAGTAAACATTGGAATATTAGGAAGTTTTCATTTGGCTGGTAGCAGTGAATATATTTCTTTTTATTCATTAACTGGGAACAAAATTAATCATGCCTGACATGAGAAAAATTTCAACTATAAATCTAATGGTTGTAAATTATCTTTGAATTTTAGTGGACATTATTTCCAGGTTTTCACAATGCATTGTCTGGCTTTCAAAATAGGGTTGTTTTGTTTTGTTTTTTTTTTCATGAAAACAAAAGTTGCCATGTCATTGATTCTAAGATTTGCCCTGGAATTTGCATATTCATTTTAGTTTTATGTAGAATTGGTAGGAAGATAACACTAAAGATTATGTGAAAAGAATCCACGGTGCAAATGAAATCAAGTAGTCCAAAGATCAAGTAAGGAACTGTAACTACTGAAAGGTATTTACACCCCCAGACCCAAAAGTGTCTGGGTGCTACAAAAAGACTTTAATGTAAACATCTATTACTATGAGATGCTTTAAAATAATCTGTCTCTGATAAAGCTTAACATGTTTCAAAATCCATCTGGACAGGCTAGATCTACCAACATAAAATAATGATTGTTTTCTCTCCAAGCTCTTTTCTATGTCACCAGCATCTTGTCAGACAAGGTTCCCAGCCACAGCTAAGAGGGATACATGCCTCCAGAACAAATGGACGACAGACAGCACCCCACAACGCATGTCTACCTCAGAAGACTCCCCTTCTCCATTCCCCCAAGAGCCAACCGACGCCCAAAAAATCAGCTCAAAGCAGTTTTTGAGAGGAATGATGCCCCTATTCCCATCTACCTGCTTTAAAAAAAAAATAATAAGTGAAAGTCTGGGATGTAAGGGTTTTGTCCTTAATTACATCATCATCTTGGGACACAGGCCAGCCTAAAAAGCTGGCAGGCCCTCTGTGCCCCCCTTCTTTCTTCTCTCTTTATACCCTCCACATGGTCTCTCTGTCTCTCTCTGACTCTCTTCCTCTCTCTCTGTCTCTCTCTGTATTTCTTCCTCTCTGTCTCTGTCTGTCTCTGTCTGTCTCTGTCTCTCTGTATCTCTGTCTCTCTGTCTCTCTCTGTCTCTGTCTCTGTCTCTGTCTCTCTCTCTCTCTCTCTCTCTCTCTCTCTCTCTCTCTCTCTCTCTCTCTCTCTCTCCCTCTCTCCTTCTTTCTCCCCCTCTCTCCCAATAAAGCTCTAGAAAGGTAACCATGCTGGTGATTCTTCTGCCAACTGGCACACCCCTCAGTCAGCATGGCCACTGCAGGTGATGGCCAGCCGCCAACAGCGCCGCTTTAACCAACACCAACTCCCTACTGAATAACAATTGTGACCGGGCAGTGGTGGCGCACACCTTTAATCCCAGCACTGGAGAGGCAGAGGCAGGTGGATCTCTGTGAGTTCAAGGCCAGCCTAGGCTACCAAGTGAGTTCCAGGAAAGGCACAAAGCTACACAGAGAAACTCTGTCTCAAAAAAAAAAAAAAAAAAAAAAAAAAAAAAAAAAAAATTGGATCAATGCAAGAATCAAGAAGGAAAATAAAAATGTTTTAGAATTGAATGAAAATGAAACCACAATATACCAAATCCATGTACACAATGAAGGCAGTACTAAGAGACAAGTTTACAGCATTAAGTGCCTACATAATATTGATAACCCACGTCTAATCAAGAAGCTATTTGCAATTGATAGTATATGGGAGAGGGAAAATCAGTGTTTTCAATCAAGTGACAGTGGGTATATCAACCAAATTCCATGGCAAGCCTCATGACCAGCAGAGGCTGACTAACATAGAAGAAACTAAACTCTTACAGGTTTTGTTTTGTTTTGTTTTGTTTTGTTTTTGTGTGTGTGTTGGTATATTTTTGCCTTATTTGTTTCTTTTGTTTTGATTTTCATTTTGACATTTTTAAAAACACAATTATTGATTCTTTGGAAATTTCACATCATGCACCCTCATCCAGTTCACCTCCCAGTACTCTATATTTGCCCCTCACCTCTGCAGTACGCTCCCCTAAAAAATTCAATTAAAAACAAAACAAAACAAACAAACAAACAAAATACCCACCTTGCTCCTTCATCTTTCCAACACCTCTTCATTCATCCTAGTAGCATTGGGAGCCATGGTGTGTCATGCAGTGTACCTTTTTTGTCCAATCAACCCCACCCACAGAATGTTCATTGAAATAAGTCATTGGTCTGGAACAAGGCCTCTGGTTTCTGGTACACCATCATCACCAGGCCCTCAAAAAAACTCCTCTCAAATATCCTGTTGTTGCCCCAAGTCTTGGAGATCCTGTGGTTATCATTATGCAGGACCAGTCACATAATGCACTCCAGCAGGTCAAAGATGGGGGAAACTGTTAGGGTAGGCCAACCCAAGTTCCAGGATATGGGTCTGAGTGGCAGCCGAGCTAGTTGGTCTGGGCCTTTGGGACCATTCCCTTAGGTGAGGGGCAAAGTGAGCTCTCCTAGGCCCATGACATCTAGACCAGCTCTCCTATGACTGTGGTAAGGAGTAGGGCCATCTCTCCTGAGTGCTGGGGTCAGCTCTCCCATGGGGGGAGGGGTGCCAGCTCCCTTGATCTGTCTAGGAACAGTGAGGGCCAGTTATCCTGGTGACAATGAGGGATAGGGCTGGCTCAACATGGCCCTCAGATTTCAACATGCATGGTTCCTATGTGGTAACACAAGCCATGGGCATTAGCCCTGAGCCTGGATACTGTTAGACCATAGACCTAGACCTGGCCCATTACATCCTCCTGGGCCCAAGCCCATATGGCTGCACAGGCCACTTGGATTGGCATGGCCTCTGTGACAGTGAGGCTCTCAGACACCAAAATGGCCACAGACATCACTGACCCCAACTGTGATAGGACCAGGGACCTAGACATTGTCCCTAGCCATAGCACAGGTTTGGATGTCACCACAGGCCCAGGTGGCAGTATGACAGAGAAACAGAAAGACAGACAGAGAGAAAGACTGAAAGAGAGAGAAGGAAAGAGATAGAGAGAGGAAATGGAGTTGAATATGTAGGGATGTGGGGAGGATCTGAGAGGAGATGAGGGATGGAAAGAATATGACCAAAGTATATTGTATGAAAAAAATCATAAGAAGTCATTATTATATATCCACCTAAAATAAAATTACATATAATATATATAAGTACATATACATTATTAAGTTTATATATATATAGATAGATAGATATAGATATATAGATATATAGATATATAGATATAATTTAAATGAAATTTAGATTTTCCCAACTGGGCTAACAACGTTACCCTCTATAGAAAAACAATCTAACAAAACCTCTAACACAAGCATGGGTTATACAACAATAACCTATAATGTCATGATAGTCTCTTGGTAAACCCTGATCAACAACCCAAACCTCTAACAAAAGAGAGATGGAGACAAAGAAAGGAACCAAGAGACAGAGAGAGTTATTGGGTTGTTGTCCAGGAGACTAGTTAAAAATTATAGGCTACTCGGGTTACCCTTGTTTAACTTCCAGAGATGGAAGGTAAGTCCCTATTGCTGAAGACACCATGCATGTACTTCAGACACAGGACCTAGAGGACTTGAGCTAGAATGGACAAGAAATCTTACTCCCTAGGGACTAGTTTTCATGGTGCAAGAAGGTACCATGAAAGCTCCCAAGAGAGAGACTCAAACAACAGTAATGCTCAGGTTCATTGTGTCTATGAATGGTAACAGTGATCAGCATGGCCAGATGACAATAAATATGTAGTCACAGTACAGGCACATACCTTGGATGCTACTTGAACCTAAGGTTTCTCAAACAAGGTGGAAACCATGCCTGGTACTGGAAACCTAGTGAACTACCTAGGGGTAGTGAACTTATGGATCTTGTAAAAACTATAGCTGCCACTTTACTAAACTAAAATACTTTTTAACTACATTCTAAATGTTTATCCAAATACCTACAGATATACATCATTCTTACCCCTTATCAAAGAAATTTCTCTTGGGAAAAGGATACCATTACAGCAAAACACAACTGATCATAATGCTGTGACTAAGAGGTCATATAGTATTCAGTTGCAACTGATACATCTACGATATAATTCCTGAACCAGTCTCAGAAATCATTGAGGAAAAGAGGGAAGAAAGAGTGTAAGAGCCAGAAGAAAAGGAAATTTTCTTTGAGACTGTCTCCTAGAAATGTCAGAGAGGCTACAAATTCTAATTAATATGTATGCCTAAACAAGACCTGAACAATACACCAATGGACATGCTAACATGGAATGGGGAAAGCTCAGAGATCGTGGGAGGCCTCAACTCTAGACCAAGAACTACAGACAACTGGTGAATGCTGAGAGTGGGATAAATAGTCTTCACAATGAAGAGCTCCCCAATTTGTAAACCTATACCAAGTGACCAGGCCTGAAGTCATACATATACATATAACATTATATGGACTGAGCAGGCTGTATTTATGTAAGACTATAAGAGTCCTGGATAGCAGCTGAGGTATGGAATTTTAGAGGCTAGGAGATGCCATTGGTGAAAGTGCAGCCTTGGTTGATGTCAAGACTGGAGCATATTTTAAATGTCAGGACTGCAGCAGCTGTGAAATGACTCTGGCCTGAGCCTACAAGACAAGCTGCATGTGAATTGGAGACAGAGAGCTACCAAAGCCCCGTGGAGCCAAGAAGATTGTGAATCCTAGAAGCTATACATTTAGTTAAAGGGTTTGGTTCATAGGACTGAGTGTTGGCTGTGCTTTGACTTGATGTGACTGTGTCCTGGTTCTTCTCTTTTGGAATAAGAAGTATTTAACATGCTTTTGATTTTACAGGAGCTGACAGTAGTTGACTTTGGACTTCTAAAAAGACATTGAATTTTAAAATTAGCTTGCACTTTTAGAATGTTGAAAATTTTAGAATGTGTGACATTTAAAATTTTTATAATATTGTTTTATTTTTTAAATTATAATTATATTACATTACATTACATTCTTTTATCTTTCCATTTCCTCTTTCCAACAGCTCTCATGCTCCTCCACTTGCTCTGTCTCAGATCCCTGGTCTCTCTCTCTCTCTCTCTCTCTCTCTCTCTCTCTCTCTCTCTCTCTTCTCTCTCTCTCTCTCATATATATATTATTCATATCATATATTTATTATAATATATATTCACTTGGCCAAAGCTGCCAGGTTCTGCTTGATTGGACTGAAACATGGCCCCCTCCTTGAATTTCATTTACACAAGCTTTGAGGTGTTGATGCATTCATTTGTTGAGTAAACTTTCCTTTGCTTTAGGAGAAGATTTCTTTATATAAGTCAGAAGCTTAGCTGGGTGAGCTCTTGACTTGAAGTCAACACTCTCTTTATTACATTTGGTATCAGTCATTTTTTTAAACCTCTCATCTCTTTGAGCATAAGACTTGGCTCCAGCATTAAATTTCTTGGTGTTCTTTTTCTCCTCAAAATGTACATATTGTATCTCTTTTTGCCTGCTTTCTCTTTTTCATTGTAGATCTTCATAAGAGTGATCACTAATAACTACATGACACAGTCAGTAGTAGGTTGTCTTGAAATCTCTTCTGCCAATGATATTAGTACAACATTCTTTAATTAAGACTCTAGTAGAATTTTTTGGACAAGGGTGGAAAGCAGCTACATACTTTTCCAAAATATCTAGACAAGTTGTTTATATTTTGCCCCTCTGAGACCTCTTGAGCTGGGTCTTTATAACCTACATTGCTCTCAGTCCTACTGTATTTTAATCATCTACTAAGATGACCTACCTATTAAGTCCTACTTACAGCATTCAACTGTTTTATTCATCTAAAGGAAGTTCAGAGTAGAGAGTGTAAAGATGACAGAGAAAAGCAATGCAGAGTCAAACACTGAAGATTCCACATTCACATGGCAGTCTAAACTTGCAAAGATAGGAATAATTTCAGGATGGTTGGACTCCATAGCTCAAAATATAAACATTTGATTTTCCCACTATTTATAATGTATTCAGTGTTACAACTTTTGGCTCAAATAAGGAATTATATTACTTATATGGCCTTATTGCTCATAATGTATTTCCTCAATAGTAAATATCTCTGGAATATGAATTTGAAGAGAGAATGCTTGTATTTTCTTATTTGCACAGGTGTGTGTTTGTGTGTGCATGCATACACATGCACGTGTGTGCATGTGTGAGTGATTTATCATAAACATGGGTTATTTTTACATGACATCATAATAAAGAAAATGAACCTTATGAATTAAAATCAATTATTGATGAATAAAAAGTAATTTTAACATAAGTACTGGATGACTAACAAAAAACTCCATTTATCTATGATATGACCTCCCTCACTTGGAAATGAAATAACTTTATAAATTTGTTAAATAGCTTCATTGTTTCAATTACAATCTCTGTTATCATCCAAATCTTTAAACCTTAAATCACTTTGAATCATTTATCACACTAAATGTTGTTAGTGAATCGCAGATTAATTTATATAGTGTCAAAGAAGTCTAGATCTTAAAATATACATATTTCATCATGATTATTAGAGAACTGTATGGAAATGGGGAGACAAGAAAAACATCTCCAGGAATTGAATTACAATTTTAGTATAGAATGTGAGTGGCTTCAGGAACTCTCCTGCTTTAAACTAATCTCAAAGGTCTAGACCTCCCTGGTTAAATAAAGCAGGCTGACACATAGCTTTAGAAACAGGTTTCACAATTAAATCATGAACATAACTGTAGCAGGCCACATTGCAGAGGAACTAAACTATTATATATTAAGCAATGCTACCATCTTATGGCCAAGAATGGAAAGTCCAACAAAAGGAAGTTGTTTGAAAGTAGGCCAAATGTAAAGCACATGAATCCAATTAAAAGCAGAGTATAAAAATATAAAAGTTGTTGGTTCAAACCTGAGCATATTAATTTGACAAAGCAAGTACAAGTAAGTGGGTGTAAATTTCTTTTTTTTAAAGGCGTTACAAGTTCTGCTGCATCCTGTCTGCCTGAACCATTCCTCCCAACCAACTTGGGAAACATCTGCTTGGTAAATACCACAGGTCCCCTAGTTCTTCTCCATTACCCTTTCAACCTTTCCTTCTAGCCTATCTCCATTCCGTTGTGACTTCCATGAACCCATAGATTTCTCTCTAACAAAGACTCCCAGCCAAAACACTAGTCTGGGACATATATTAGTGCATCTCAGCCCTCATCAGAGAAGCTTCTTCTTGCAGTAAATAGTAATTAACACAGAGATGCACAACTGGACAAGGTGAAGAGTATGAGTTCCTTTAGAGTACTAAGTGCTAAGTGAGATTTCAAACCTTTCTCTTCAAGGCTTAGGAATCTATACATAACAAGAAGAGAAAAGATTATAAGAGCCAGAAATGGTGGTTAACACCAAAGAAATGGCATCTTCAGGACACAACAGATCTGAAACACGCATGAGCTCACAGAGACTGTGAAAGTACACACAAGACCTATACAGGTACAAGCCAGACAAAAATCCCAGTCATGAAAAGGAGAAATTGACACAAAGTTCCACTACTAACCAAAAATCTATTTCCAACACTGCCTGTGGTTGATACATTGTGCACACCAATAAACTTATCTGGGGTCAGAGAACAGAACAACCACTATATTAAACAGAGAGGTTAGGCAGTAGTAGCACACACCTTTAATCCTAGCACTCCAGAGTCAGAAATCCATCCAGATCTCTGTGAGTTCAAGGCCTTACTGGAAACAGCCAGGCATGGTAGCACACACCTTTAATCCCAGCACTTGGGATCTCCTGTCTTGCTTTGGATCACATGTCTTTAATCCTAGGAAGTGATGAGAAGAAGCAAAGTATATAAGGCATGAAGACCAGGAACTAGAGGCTTTTAAGGTTTTAGGCTTTTAGCAGCAGTTCAGCTGAGATCCATTTGGATGAGGATTGAGAGGCTCCCAGTTTGAGAAAACAGTATTGGCTGAGGAGTTGTCGAGGTGAAGTTGGCTTGTTCTGTCTCTTGGATCTTTCAGAATTCACTCTAATACCTGGCTCCTGGGTTTTTTTTTTTTTTATTAATAAGACCCTTTAAGATTTGTGCTACAGATAACTACTTAGAAAGGAAAAATCAGTTTTCTCTCTAATGGATTGTTACTGAGTATATCAACCTCATACCTGGGCAGGTCCCGTTACGAGGAGTAGTTGGCCAACAAAAACTGGACTCAATGTTTTTGTGTTATTGCTGGTGTGTGTGTGTGTGTGTGTGTGTGTGTGTGTGTGTGTGTGTGTGTGTTTTGTTTCATTTTAATAATTTTTGTCATATTGGCTTTTTATTTGCTTGTTTTGACTTTGGGGTTTTTGAGATACACACATGCAGGGAGGGCACATGAAGTTGAGTGGGTATGGAGGTAGGAGAAACTGGAGAAAGGGAAGAATACAATCAAAGTATAATACATGAAAAAGTAAATAATTAAAGGTTACATTCAAATTGAGAATATGTCTCAGCTGTTTCATGACATGTTAGAATAAGCAACACGTGTTCATTCAGAATCCTGTGACTTAGCACCTCGTTGCAGGGCACATCCACTTGATACCTGACTGCCTGTGCTCCCTTATAGAAGAAATAGTGACACCTCTTAAATCCACTGTCACTATTTCTCTCCCATCATAGCCACTACCTCCCACATGAATATCACCCAGAATCTACTAGAAAGAAGTCAAAACAAGGAAGTATTCCTTAACCTCTCATTTCTGGTAAGTTCCTCACCTGGAACACCTAGGTATGAAATGTGATTCCTGCACTCTAGGGTACTGATTAAAATGAACTGTTTTATGAACACAATTTCATGCAGAAACTTACTAGAAATTAGAACTAAGAGTTTTCATGATTAAATATGCAGTGCTCTGAAGCTCCAACTCTTTGTTGTCCCCTTTGCCTTGTACTTATGCAGCCCCGTTTGCAAGAAATGGGTTGAGACTAAGATTTCTTCAGGTTATTTCTTTATTTGAGCCTTGTTTTCATAATGCAGAAGGTTTGGAAATAAAGTACTCTTTGTGTTTTCTGATCTGTGGTCTTTTTTCTCTCTATCCATTTGTAAGATGAATCTTAAAAAGTCTTATTAATTGAAAAGAAACCTCAGGAGCCAGATATTGGGGAAAATTCTGAAAGATCAGAGAGATAGAACAAGCCACAGCCAACCTCACCTCACCAACTTCTGAGCCAATCCTGTTTCCTCAAACTGGAAGCCTCTGAGTCCTAATCCAAATCTCAGTTGAACTGCTGCTAAAAGCCTAAAAGCTTAAAAAGACCTCTAGTTCCTGCTCCTCGTGCTTATACACCTTTCTGCTTTGTGCCATTACTTCCTGGGATTAAAGGCATGTGTCTTTCCCAAGCAAGACATAAGATCTCAAGTGCTAGGGTTAAAGGTGTGTGTCACCATGCCTGGCTTCTATGTCTATCTAGTGGCTGTTCTGTTCTCTGACCCCAGATAAGTTTATTGGAGTGCACAATATATCAAGTACATCCATCTTTATTAAAAACTACTTTCTTAGGACACACTTAACCAAAATAAACTAAATGAGTTTTTTGTATTAGTTATATTTTTTAATCCATATATACCCAGCTGGATAACATCACAGAATAGCAACAAGAACACAGAATTAGGACAGTGCAAAGTGGCCAAACAGAGACACTCAGAATACTCTAGCTTTCCAATGGAGGTAGAAGAGACGTGTATGTAGCTTCAAGTGACCACAAGAAAATACTGGATTCCAAGAGTACAAAAGTGGAAAACCACTGAAATCCAAAGTCCTAACACATCAGCATAGCATAAGAAATTAAAAACCCCAATCTCGACTTTCTGGCCATTTGGTGGGCCCTGCTGGAAGGCTCCCCTTTTCCAAGACTGCAGGCAGACACTGCAGTCTCCACACCCTGTCCCCACAACCATTTGCTCGACACCCCAGCCACTTCCTGAGACTCAGAGACCAGCCCCCAGCTTCCATCCTGCTCTAGAACTACCTCCTGGACTAGAGGTGAATGCCTGGGGTCACACCCAGAGAGGCCCACACCTGAGTCCCAGCCCTGGGCACCAGCCACTCCGGGGAAGACCTTCCCAACTGAGCCCTGGGATCTGGCCATAGGACAGGACCCCCCATCCCCACCGTCTCCAAGACCCTCCTGTGAACCCTACAACCTCCACGCCCTGACCCCACACCCACCTGCCAGAGACCCCAGCCATTTCCAGAGACTTAGAAAGCAGCCCCCAGCTTCCATCCTGCCCTGGAATGCCCATCTGGACCAGAGAGCCCCCAGCTTCCATCCTGCCCCAGAACTCACACCTGGACCAGAGACCCTCCAGTGAATACTACAACCTCATCGTCTTGCCCCCACACCCATCTGCCCAAGACCCCAGCCACTTCCAGAGACTTAGAAAACAGCCTCCAGCATTCCATCCTGCTCTGGAACTCACATATGGACCGGAGAGCCCCCAGCTACCATATGGCCCAGAACTTCCATCTGGACCAGAGCTTCCATCCTGCCCAAGAACTCCCATCTGGACAAGAGGAGCTCCCATCTGGACAAGATAAGGAGATGCCAGGGACTTCCAGA
Organism: Onychomys torridus; assembly: GCF_903995425.1. Taxonomy (NCBI): domain Eukaryota; kingdom Metazoa; phylum Chordata; class Mammalia; order Rodentia; family Cricetidae; genus Onychomys; species Onychomys torridus. The sequence continues at coordinate 98,787,440 of NC_050466.1, forward strand.
GACTCAGCGTCCAGCCCCCAGCTTGTATCTGGCCAACACTCTCATCTAGACCAGAGTTTCCATCTGGCCCAGAGCTTCCATCTGGACCAGAAAGAGGCTCCCTAAATCTGTCAGCTCTGTCTAGACCAAGTACACTGATAAGACCAAGAACAAACCCAAGAGGAGATGGGCAGACGTCTGGACAGAAGCGCATAAAAAAAAATAAAGAGCAATACACCATCACCAGAACCTAGCACTTCTCCAACAGCTAGACTTGAACATCACAGAATGGAAGAAGCAAAAGAAAACAACCTTATAAGTAACATCATGAAGAGGCTAGAGCCTTATATAGAAGAAATCAAAAAAAAAAAAAGTGGAGGAACAAACAAACAAAAAATGGGAAGAACGCTATAAAAAACTAGAGGAAAGGACAATTAAAGAAGAAGAAAACAATAAGTCCTTGAAAGAAAATCATGAAAAAGCAAGGGAAGCAGTCCAAGACCTGAAGAGGGAAACAGAAAAAATGAAGAAGACACTAGCAGAAGGAATGCTGGAAATAGAAAATCTGAGTAAACAAACAGGAATTTCAGATGCAAGTATAACCATCAGAATGCAAGAAATGGAAGAGAGGATCTCTGGTGTTGAAGATTAGAAGAAATAGATTCATCAGTCAAAGAAAACACTAAGAATATTAAGGGCAGCAAAGGAAAAAGGCCAAGTGACTTTTAAAGGCAAACCCATCAGAACAACAGCCGATTTCTCAATGGAGACTTTGAAAGCCAGAAGGACCTGGACAGACATAATGCAGACACTAAGAGACCATGGATGCCAGCCTAGACTAATATACCCAGCAAAATCTTCAATCATCATAGATTGAGTGAACAAGACCTTCCAAGACAAATCCAGATTTCAACAATACTTATGCACAAACCCAGGCCTACAGAAAGCACTAGAAGGAAAATTCCAACTTAAGGCAGGCAGATACACCCATAAAAACACAGGCAATAGATAACACCACAACAGTAAACCCCAAAGAAGAGAAGTATACACAGACTACCACCAAAAAATAAAAATAATAACAGGAACGAAAAATCACTGGTCATTAATGTCCCTTAATATCAATGGACTTAATTCACCTATAAAAAGACACAGACTAACAGAATGGATATGAAAACAGAACCCAGCTTTCTGCTGCATACAAGAAACACACTTCAAATTCAAAGACAGACATCTCCTAAGAATAAAAGGCTGGGAAAAGATTTTCCAATCAAATGGTCTTAAGAAGCAAGCCACATACTTGGCCACAAAGCAAATCTCAACAGATACAAAACAATTGGAATAACCTCCTGTGTTCTAGCAGATCACCATGGTTTAAAGTTAGATTTCAACAAGAGAAAAAACTACAGAAATCCTACGATCTCATGGAAACTGAATAATGCTCAACTGAATCACCAATGGGTTAAGGAAGAAATAGAAAGAAATGAAAGACTTCCTAGAGATCAATGAAAATGAATACACCACATACCCAAACTTATGGGACACTATGAAAGCAGTGCTAAGAGGGAAATTCATAGCACTAAATGCCCACAAAAAGAAGCAGGAGAAATCTCACACTAGGGACTTGACAGGACACCTGAAAGCCCTTGAACAGGAAGAAGCAGTCTCCCAGGAGGAACAGACGCCACGAAATTATCAAATTGAGAGCTGAAATAAATAAAATAGAAATAAAGAGAACAATACAAAGGATTAATGAAACAAAGAGTTGGTTCTTTGAGAAGATGAACAAGAGAGACAAGTCCTTATCCAAACTAACCAAAAGACAGAGAGAGAGCATCCAAATTAACAAAATCAGAAATGAAAAGGGGGACATAACAACAGACAATGAGCAAATCCAGAGAATCATCAGGTCATACTTCAAAAACCTCTACTCCACAAAATTGGCAAAATCTAAGAGAAATGGATAATTTTCTGGATAGGTACCACATACCTAAGTTAAACCAAGACCAGGGAAACCATTTAAATAGTCCAATAACCCCTAAGGAAATAGAATCAGTCATTAAAAGTCTCCCAACCAAAAAAAGCCCTGGACCTGATGGTTTCACTGCAGAATTCTACCAGATCTTCAAAGAAGACTTAATACCAATACTCTTTAAATTGTTCCACACAATAGAAGCAGAAGGTATATTACCAAACTCCTTCTATGAGGCTACAATTACCCTGATTCCTAAACCAAACAAAGATGTAACAAAGACAGAGAACTACATCCGATCTCCCTCATGAACATTGATGCAAATGTACTCAATAAAATTCTGGTAAACAGACTCCAAGAACACATCAAAACAATTATCCACCATGATCAAATAGGCTTCATCCCAGAGATGCAAGGGTGGTTCAACATACCAAAGTCTGTCCATGTAATACAGCACATAAACAAACTCAAAGAAAAAACCACATGATCATCTCACTAGATGCAGAAAAGGCATTTGACAAAACCCAACACCCCTTCATGATAAAGGTCTTGGAGCAATCAGGAATACAGGGAACATACCTAAACATAATAAAGGCAATCTAGAGCAAGCCAACAGCCAACATCAAATTAAATGGAGAGAAACACAAAGCAATACCACTAAAATCAGGAACAAGGCAAGGCTGTCCCCTCTCCCCATACTTATTCAATATAGTACTTGAAGTTCTAGCCAGAGCTATAACACAACATACAGAGATTAAGGGGATACAAATTGGAAAGGAAGAAGTCAAGCTTTCCCTATGTGCAGCTGACATGATAGTATACATGAGTGATCCCAAAAATTCAACCAAGGAACTGATACAGCTTATGAACACCTTCAGCAACATAGCAGGATACAAGATCAACTAAAAAAAAAAAAAATAAGTAGCCCTCCTATATACAATAGACAAACAGACTGAGAAGGAAATCAGAGATACATCACCCTTTACAATAGCCACAAATGATATAAAATACCTTGGGATTACTCTAACTAAGCATGAGAAGGACTTATATGACAAGAACTTTAAGTCTCTGAAAAAAGAAATTGAAGAAGATGTCAGAAAATGGAAAGATCTCCCATGCTCATGGATAGGCAGGATTAACATAGTAAAAATGGCGATGTTACCAAAAGCAATCTACAGATTCAACACAATCCCCATCAAATTACCAACACAATTCTTCACAGACCTGGAAAAATTAATACTCAATTTCATATGACCAGGATAGCCAAAAGAATCCTGTACAATAAAACAACCTCTGGAGGCATCACAATCCCTGACCTCAAGCTCTACTATAGAGCTACAGTAATAAAAACAGCTTGGTACTGGCATAATAACCAACATGTGGACCAATGGAATTGAATTGAAGACCATGACATTAACCCGCACACCTAGGAACATAAAATTTTTGACAAAAAAGCCAAAAATGTGCAATGGAAAAAAGAAAGCATCTTCAACAAGTGGTGCTGGCATGACTGGATGTCAATGTGTAGAAGGCTGCAAATAGATCCCTATCTTTCACCGTGCACAAAACTTAAGTCCAAGTAGATCAAAGACCTCAACATAAATCCAGTTACTCTGAACCTGATAGAAGAGAAAGTAGGAAGTACTCTTGAACGCATTGGCCCTGGAGATCCCTTTCTAAATATAACACCAGTAGCACAGACACTGAGAGAAACAAACAATCAATGGGACCTGTTGAACCTGAGAAGCTTTTGTAGAGCAAAGGACACAGTACAAGACAAAGCGACAGCCTACAGAATGGGAAAAGGTCTTCACCAACCCCACATCTGACAGAGGGCTGATATCCAGAATATATATAGAACTCAAGAAATTAGACACCAAAATGCCCAACAGTCCAAATAAGAAATGGTCTATAGAACTAAACAGAGAATTCTCCACAGAGGAAGTTCAAATGGCTGAAAGACATTTAAGGAATTGCTCATCATCCCTAATTATCAGGGAAATGCAAATCAAAATTACTCTGAGATACCACCTTACACCTGTCAGTATGGCTAAGATCCAAAACACAGAAGACAGGTTATGCTGGAGAGGATGTGGAGCAAGGGGAACTCTCCTCCACTGCTGGTGGGAATGCAATCTTGTACAGCCACTTTGGAAATCAATATGGCGCTTCCTTAGAAAATTGGGAATCCTTCTCCCCCAAGACCCAGCTGTAGCACTCTTGGGCATATACCCAAGGAATGCTCAATCATACCACAAGGGCATTTTCTCAGCTATGTTCATATCAGCATTGTTTGTAATAGCCAGAACCTGGAAACAACCTAGATGCCCTTCCACTGAAGAATGGATAAAGAAAATATGGTACATATACACAATGGAGTACTACTCAGTAGAGAAAAACAATGACATCATGAGGTTTGTAGGCAAATGGATGGATTGAGAAAAAATCATCCTGAGTGAGGTAACCCTGACACAGAAGGACATCATGTTATGTACTCACTCATAGGAGGATACTAGATGTAAAACAAAGATGACTAGACTGCTACTCACAACTCCAGGGAGGCTACCTAGAAAAACGGGACCCTAACAAAGACACAGGGATCACCCAATGACAGAGAAATGGATGAAATCTACATGAACAACCTGGATGAGAGCGGGAGTAATGTAGGGCAAGGTTTGAGGGAAACAAAGCTTAGGGGAGCAGTAGATCCCAGCTGGATCAAGAACAGAAAGGGAGAACAAGGAATAACAGACCATGGTAAATGATGACCACATGAGAACAGGAATAGGCAGAGTGCTGGAGAGGACCCCAGAAATCCACAATGATACATCCTCTGTAGACTGCTGGCAATGGTTGAGAGAAAGCCTGATCTGACCTAGTCTGGTGATCAGATGGCCAAACACCCTAACAGTCATCCTGGAACTCTCATCCAATAACTGATGGAAGTGGATGCAGAGATCCTTGGCCAGGCCCCAGGTGGAGCTCCAAGAGTCCAATTGTCAAGAAAGAGAAGTGACTGTAAGAGCATGAATTGTTGAGACCAAGATTAGAAAAGCACAGGGACAAATAGCCAATCGAATGGAAGCACATGAATTATGAATCAAAGGCTGTGGAGCCCCCAACAGGTTCAGGCTTTCTGGATAAGTGAGACAATTGAATATCTTGAACTGTTTGGGAGGTACCCAGGCTGTGGGACCTGGACCTGTCCTTAGTGCATGAGCTGGCTGTTTGGAACCTTAGGCTTACACAGGGACACTTTGCTCAGCCTGGAAGGAGGGGACTGGACCTGCCTGTACTGAACCACCATGTTTAAATGAATCCCTAGGGGAGTCTTGGCCCTGGAGGAGATGGGAATGGAGGAGATTGGCTGGGGGGAAGTTGGGGTCGGGGGTGGGAGGACAGGGTCACCCATGACTGATGGTAAAATTAAAACACAAATACAATAAATAACAAAAAAAACCAATTTCTGCTGTTCTCTGGCTGGTGATAAGGTGTGTCCCCTCTGTGTGGGTAAAGCTGAAAGGATACTGGCACCTTGACAGCTTACAGTCTAAATGGGCAAGAGAACTAAGATCTGTGAATTTATATCATGTAAATTTTAAGGATGATATAGGAGAAAAACATTTTAGAAATGAACTTTTTTTGTGTGTTAAAGTTTGAGTGTCCTAGGGATCATAAGCCCCTGTATAGTCCAGTCTCTGACACCTGACATTCATTCTCTTGCACTGCATCAGCAGCATATTGTTGTTCATAAGACTGACCTCACTTGATGGACTGACACAAACACACTCTCAATGCATATCAGGAGCACAGAAGAGATAAAAACTATTATTGTTCTACTAAGTGGAAGCAGTAATAAACTGACTCTTAATGACTTACTGTTATACTGTTGTGGCCACGTCACGAGACCCTGAGCAAGACTACCACAGAGCCGATATGCAATGCAAACCACACAGAGGTTTATTGATAACAAGCAAGCTCAGGCTTGGTCCACATCCAACACACTGGCTAGCCAGGTGAAGGAGAACAGCCCTGAGCTCTAAGGGTAAAGGATTTTTAAAGGGAAAAACCACAAACAGCATGGTACAAGCCTTGGCATCATATGATTGGGTGAGGGTATGTAACCTTTGAATTTACTGGTTGGGGGTTGTGGTGATATTGTGTTCCCCAAAATATTGTACACCCTCATAAACTTATCTGGGATCAGAGAACAGAACAGCCACTAGATACAGAGGCCAGAAAATGGTGGCACACATGCCTTTAATCCTATCACTCGGGAGGCAGAAATCCCTCTGGATCTCAGTTTAAAGCCACACAGGAAACAGCCAGGCATGATGACTCACACCTTTAATTCCAGGAAGTGAGCTTTTAATCCCAGGAAGTGATGGCAGAAGCAGAAAGGTATTTAAGGTGTGAGGATGAGGAACCTAGAGCTGGTTAAGCTTTCAGGCTTTGAGCATCACAGTTCAGCTGAGATCTATTTGGAAGAGGACTCAGAAGCTTCCAGTCTGAGGAAACAGGGTCAGCTGAGGAACTGGCAAGGTGAGGAAGCTGTAGTGTGTTCTGCTTCTCTGATCTTCCAGCATTCACTCCAATACCTGGCTTCAGGTTTGATTTTATTAATAAGACCTATTAAGATTTGTGCTACAGTTATCATTTTGGGGGCAGGCCTGGACAAGTCCCAGGCTTTGTCCTTGAGCTTCCATGGGGACTGGCTGGCCTAGAATGTACTGACTGTGGGGGCTGACTCAGTGGCACAGGCTCTGTCTTGAGCTGTCATGGAGGCTGGCTAGCCTCACACATTCACATTGACCCATGCATTAAGTTGGTGAGGGGGTCCCAGACAGTAAATAGCTGGCTGAATGTTGAACTGATATCAGAGTAGGGGCAGAAAGGGAGCTACTGCAAGGACTATGTCTTTTGTTCATGGCCCTCCCAGAAACTGCTTGCTTAAGTCTCAGGAAACTGAAATTGAGGCCTGATCTCTGAGAGAAGCCTGAGCAGACTGTTAACAGCATCTATTTGGTCCTTTCAATACCTGTAGCTTAATAAATCTCTGAACCACTATCAGAGAAGCTTCTATTTGTAGTAGATTGTGATTAGCACAGAATCTCAGAATTAGGCAAGGTGCACAGAGGAGACCTTGGAGTACTCAATCCTCAACTGGGCATCTGTATCAATCATATTCCCTCCTTCCAAGGTTCAGGGATCATTGTGGAAGAGCAAAAAAGGATGTAAGCACCAGAGGAAGTGGTTGAGTACAAGAGAACAGTGTTCTCAGGATACAGCAGGGCAACTTCAAATAGGAATTAACACTGTGTGAAAGCCTTTTGCAAGCTCCAACCAGACCAAATCCTAGCATGGAGAAGGGAGGTGGACACAAAGTCTCATCCCTAGCTGAGGGGCTTTTCAAATTTGATAGCTGCTAACAGAGGAAGAGTTGGTCATGCTCCAGTGGAAGGGCATACATCAAAGAATATACAGACAGCACAAATTGGACTTGGTTGGCAAAGAAAAAATAGGGAACGAAGTTGGGTGACCAGGAAAGAGGGGTGAATCTCAGAGTAGTTGAGAGAAGGGTGAATCTGACCAAAACACATTGCACAAAATTTTTAAAGAACTAATAACAAAACGAATCTCTAATGGCAGTGGAATTATTCCACCCTAGCTCATTCCAGTGAGCAGTTGAGCTGAAAGGAATTCCAACCAGCTTCAGCTGCTTGTGATTTACTGCTGCTAGATTCCAGGAAGGACAACTGAAGGGGAGTGTCCAAGGCCCTGCCCCAAGAGCTAACAACTTAAGATGCCCAGAAAAACTTTGTTGTTAGAGCAATAATACAATATGCTTACTTGCTCTCCAACTGAGAAGAGTTATGGTTTATTTTTCCTTTTCTATGTTTGATGTGTTTACTTTGGTTGCTTTTGTTTGTCTTATGAGGTGCTGGAGATCCAGCATAGGACTTCACATATAGTGAGTTCATGCTCTGACGTTAAGCTAAACCCCCTGCCAGGTGAGAGACATTTAGTTCAGCTTCAACCAGCACCCAGCTCTACTCAAAAGGGGCAGGCACTTCCAAATTAAAGAACCATAAGAGATACGCCCTCAGCTGGACAATGGTTTCGGCCATGTACAGCTGCTGATTGAGATGACCTGAGATGCTGCTGCCAGGCAGACACACCAACAGTAGCAGCAGGGAGGTATAACACAGCTGCTGACACACTTACAGGAGACCTCTTCATCAGTTACATCCACACCACTGACCATGCCTGCTGACAAGACTGGTTGTGATTGCCATAGAGAAGAGGCTGTAACTCTTAACCCTCCATCTCTCCATACAACACCTGGACCCACACCAGTGCCAGGTCAGAGACCAAATACTTCATACCCTTGCCAAAGACTAGAAAATCCAGTAAAAGATATTCTTCCAAGTAACAGAGCTATTCCAAAGAATACCTCTGGAAGGCCTCATACTCTAACAAGGCTACTACTCTTATCATAGGAGTAACCATAGAAGATAGATCTTGAATGTGCACTATGCCTTCCCGAATTGCTAAAGTGTCCCAATTCCTGCAAAACTTGAGGAGGCAGTGCATCTCTCCTACTGTACTGTAGAGACTGTGCCCAAACTTATCGGCCAGTGCCAGAGAAGCTACATGAAGCCCTAGATTCCATCCTCAGCAACATGTAAACTGAGCATGGTTGTACATACCTATAATCCAGTACTCAGGGGGATTGAGGAAGGAGGCTTAGAAGTTCAAAGACATCTTCTGCAGCAAAGTAAGTTTGATGCCAGCCTAGGATACATGATATATGTGTGTGTGTGTGTGTGTGTGTGTGTGTGTGTGTGTTTTGTAAAGACATAACTCATTAACAAAGGATTCCAAAAATATCAAAATAGGTACACTGCCTGATAATTTAAAAAAATTAAACTTGATGAGATTCGAGAAAATTTATGTGAACTAATAAATGAAATTAAGAATACAACACAGGATATGAACAGAGAGTTGAGCAAAGAGGTGTGGATTTTGAAAAAGAGCCAATCACAAATTTAGGAAATAAGTGCTCAGTAAAGTCATACACAACACCAGTTAAAATCCTCAACAGAAGACTAAATCAAGTAGAAGAAAGAATATTAATAAAACTCAGCCTGGGCTACAGTATAAGGCCCTATCTCATAAAAAAAAAGCAGGGGGGGTGGTGGTGGGAGGAGGGAAAGATGGAAAAGGGGAGAAAAAAGAGAAAGAAATAAAGAGAATAAGAGAAAAGGATTATCAGGACTGCTGCTGTTATTTCCAACTCCAATCCCAGTGGACTTCTGCCGCTGAACACAGAACAGCCAGAATGGGATAGTGACCAACCTATGAGAGGAATGATACCCCTCCCCCAAATTCTATCCACAGAGACCTTTCCCCAGGCCAACACCATCCCAGCTTGTCCCTGGCCCTGCTGCTACTGGGCCCCCACCACTGAATTACAGTGGACTTCCACCACTGAGGCACAGAACACACCAGCCAGAACCAATGAGTGGCTCACCAACCAGTGGATTTGCACCCCTACCTGGATTCTGCTTCAGGCATCAATTCCCCAAGGCCATGCCATCACAGCTAGTCCATAGCCCTAGGCTGGGCACTCCTCCCAACCCCAGAACACTTCCACCAAGTAGAACCAGGCCACACAAGCCAGAACAGGTGAGTGACCTCTACCGAGAAGCAGAACCATATCTCTCCCTGGATTCTGTGCACCTCAACCCTTCCCCAGGCCAATTTTATTCAAGCTCAGTCCTGGCCTTGCTGCTGCTTGGCCCAGCCCCCAAATCCAGCTGATTTCCACCACTGAGGCCCAGACCACACCAGTAACAACCACCCTTACCAGTGGACAAGCAACCCTTCTCCAGAACTCCAGTAGACTCCATAGATGTAGACAAAGTCCACACCAGTTGGAAGAACAGATGTCATGGGCCCACATACAGAGTCACAACATTTGAGAGAACAACCCCTAGCAACTCTACTGGGTGCCAGACTGGTTCTAGGTACCCCAGAAGATGACTCAGGCTTTACTGAAGGCCAGGTCAGATCTAGAGACTCAAGAAGACTTTGGCTTTTCTAGAGGCCAGACCAGATCAAAAGACCTAAGGCCCCAAAAACCCAAGCAGATATACCTTACTGAACCAGAAGATTTGCCAATCACCAGAACCCTTTACCACTTAGGCCAGAAGAACATAGAGGAAACAGAAACCAAGGAACAAAACACACATCCAACAAAGACAAACACAGGAATCAACACCTAGATCTATAACCACCCCAAATCCAGATGCCTAAGCACCAGTGTAAGAAGACAATCAGTAACATAAAGAGCAATATGTCACCACCAGAACCCAGATATCCTACAACAGAAATACCTGACCATTCCAATATAGCTGCACAAATAAATGACCTTAAAAATAAATTTATGAAGATGATAGAGGTCTTTAAAGAGGAAATGGAAAAAAATCCTTTAAAGAAATGGAGGAAAAGACAAACAAAAATTGGAAGAAATTAAAAAATCCATAAAAGAATGTCAAGAAAACCAAACAAAAACAAAAACAAAAACTATTTCTGTTAATTGACAGAAACAAATAAAACTGTTCCAGACCTGAAAATGCATATAGAAGCAATTTTAAAAAACCCACAAACTGAGGGAATTCTGGAACTACAAATGCAAGCACCAACAACAGAATACAAGAGTTGGAAGAAAGAATCAAATATTGAAGATAAAATACATTCATCATTCAAAAAATGTTAAATCTAAGAAATTCTTAACACAAAACATTCAGGAAATATATGGCACTATGAAAAGACCAAACATAAGAATAATAAGAAAAAAGAAGAATCTCAGCTCAAAGACCCAGAAAATATGTTCAACAAAATCATAGAGAAAAAAGTCCCCAACCTAAATAAGGTCATGTCTATAAAGGCACAAGAAGCTTATAGAACATCAAATAGACTGGACCAGAAAAAAAAGTACCTTTGCTACATAATACTCAAAACACTAACCATACAGAATAAAGAACATTAAAAGCTGCAAAGAAAAAAGGTCAAGTAACATGTAAAGACAGACCTATCAGAATTATGCCTGACTTTTTAGTGGAGACTCTAAAAGCCAGAAGAGGATTTAAGACTCTAAGAGATCATGGATGCCTACCAAGACTACTATACCCATCAAAACTTTCAATCACTGTAACATGAATCTTTTTTTTTTCTTTTATTTTTATTTTTATTTTTATTTTTTTAAGTTTTTCAAGAAAGGGTTTCTCTGTGTAGTTTTGCACCTTCCCTGAAACTCACTTTGTAGACCAGGCTGGCCTTGAACTCACAGCAATCCTCCTGGCTCTTTCTCCCGAGTGCTGGGATTAAAGGCGTGCACCACCACCGCCTGGCTTGTTCTGAGTTCTGACCCCAGATAAATTTATTAGGGTGCACAATGTATTGGGGGACACAATACATTTCCCCTTTTGTCTAAAATGACAAAAGAAGGTTAACAGTCAAGAATTACATTAACAATGTCTAGTCCATTAATATTTGACAGATTCAGACAAAAAAATTTCATCACTTATCCTATTTAAACAAGTAGTTCCTTTTTTAAAGTAGATTCGATAATTGACCTTTTTATCTTATCATATCCATAAATCACCATAGACAGAAAAAAAAACAAGATACCTCAATGACAAAGTCAAATTTAATCAATATCTATCCACAAACCCAGGTCTACACAAGGTACTAGAAGAAAAATCCCATCCCAAGGAAGTTAGTTACGCCCAAGAAAACACACAGGCAATAGATAATTCCACACCAGAGGGAAACACATACACATACACACCACCACCGCCACCACCAACACCACCAAAACCACCAACAACAAATAACAGGAATTAACAATCACTGGTCATTAACACCACTCAATATCAATGGACTTAATTCAGCAATAAGAAGACACAGGCTAACAAAATGAATATGAAAACACCCCTTCTGCTGCATACAAGAAATATACCTCAATACCAAAGAAAGACAAACTCAGAAACAAAAAGGAGGACATAACACAGACACAGAGGAAATCCAATCAATCATGAGGTCATAATTTTTAAAAACCTGTATTCCACAAAATTGGAAAATCTAAAAGAAATGGAAAATTTATTGATAGATTCCACACAACAAAATTAAACCAAGTTCAGATAAAAATTTAAACAGACCTATAAAACCTAGAGAAATAGAAGCAGTCACTAATAGTCTCCCAAACAAACAAAACAAAACAAAACAAAGCCCAGAGCTAGATGGTTTCAGCACAGAATTCTACCAGACTTTCAAAGAGCTAATACCAATACTCCTCAAATTACTCCACAAAAGAGTAACTGAAGGAACATTGCCAAATACTTTTATGAGGCCACAGTTACCCTAATACCCAAATCACACAAAGACTCAACAAAGAAAGAGAATTACAGACCAATTTCCCTCATGAAAATTAATGCCAAAAATACTCAATAAAATACTGCAAAACCAGTCCAAGAACACATCAAAAAGATCATACACCATGATCAAGTGGGCTTTATCCCAGAGGTGCAGGGATGGTTGAACATATGAAAATCTGTCAAAGTAATCCTCCAAATAAACAAACTGAAAGAAAAAACATAATCATCTCATTAGATGCTGAAAAAGCTGTTGACAAACTCCAACAGCCATTCATGATAAAAGTCTTAGACAGATCATTTATACAAGGAACATTACCTAAATATAATAAAAGCAATTTACAGCAAGCCAACAGCTAACATCAAATTAAATGGAGAGAAACTCCAAACAATTCCACTAAAATCAGGAATAAGACTATGTTGTCCACTTTCTCCATATCCATTCAATATACTACTTGAAGTTCTAGCTAGCTCTAGAGAGCTTAGGGGAGTGGGAAATACCAGCTGGATCAAGAATAGAGTGGGAGAACAAGGAAAAAGAGATCATGATAAATGAAGACCCTATGGGAATAGGAAGAAGCAAAATGCTAGAGAGGTCCCCAAAATCCACAGAGATACTTCCACAATAGACTACTGGCAATGGTCGAGAGAAAGCCTAATCTGACCTAGTCTGGTGATCAGATGGCCAAACACCCTAACTGGAACTCTCATCCAATAACTGATGTAAGTGGATGCAGAGATCCTTAGCCAGGCCCTAGGTGGAGCTCCAGGAGTCCAATTGTCAAGAAAGAGGAGGGACTGTAAGAGTGTGAATTGTTGAGACCAAGATTGGGGAGGTACAGGGACAAATAGCCAAATGAATGGAAGCACATGAATTATGAACCAAAAGCTGTGGAGCCCCCAGCTGGATCATGCCCTCTGGATAAGTGACACAGTTGATTAGCTTGAACTGTTTGGGAGGCTCCTCCCAAGCAATAGGACCTGAACCTGTCTTTAGTGCATGAGCTGGCTGTTTGGAACCTTGGGCTTACACAGGGACACTTTGCTCAGCCTGGAAGGAGGGGACTGGACCTGCCTGTACTGAATCCACCAGGTTGAGCTGAATCCCCAGGGGAGTTCTTGCCCTGGAAGAGATGGGAATGGGGGTGGGCTAGGGTGAGGGGGGGCAGGAGGAGGGAGGACAGGGGAATCCGTGGTTGATATGTAAAATTAAATAAATTTTTTAAAAAATAAAATAAAATAAAAAAGAGAGGAGCACAAAAAAGAGAGATGACTAGAAAGGCAGGCTTTTTGTGGTCAGGTAGAAGCCTGATGTAAGGGAAACTCACAGGAGTCTACAAGGATGGCTCCAGCTAAGACTCTTGGAAGTAGTGGATGCTTAGAGTAAATTAGCGCATCCCTTGTGATCAGATTGGTCCCTTGGAAGGGGAGAGCTCATGGTTGGACTGGGAAAATTCCAAATTCAAATAGCTTCTTGGCTAGAGGTTGCTCTTTGTGCCCACATCCCTTTCTCTGTGCTGAGGTTTTATTAGCTTGAACCTGGTACAGGTCTTGTATATACTGTCACAGCCTCTGTGCATTCATAAATGGATCAGCCCTGTTGTTTCTGGAAAACACTTTCTTTGGAGTCATCCACCATCTCTGGCTCTTAAAATCTTTCTGCTTCCTCTTTGATGTAGATCCCTGGGCTTTAAGATAATGAAAATTTCCTAAAAAAAAAAAAAAATAGGACATTGGATGAAGTACTCAGGTACATATTTATTCAGTAGAAAGGGCAAAGATAGTCCTAGACCAATGCACTTTGGTAGCTTATAATTTCATCTAAAAAGTTTTCAAAACAAGCATTAAACTATTCAAATTATTTCAAATTACCTCCATTGTATTCCATAACAAAACTTAAAATAACTATCTAGAAACTAACAATGTAAGACATACTATCTGGCATCCAATCCAAAAAGTAAGGCATGTAAAACATAAGAAATACAACCTAGAAAAATAAAACAATAGATCCAGTTCCCAAAATGACCAAGACAAAAGGTATTGAACTTTTGCTAATTACATGTTAATTATGTATCTATATGGTCATAAATAGTCTTTTGTGTCAGGCCACATGAAATAAAACTTTTCACTCTTTTTCATATCTGGATGATGACTTGACCAAGCACAATTTATTCTGAAACCTCCATATTTTTTTGTTTGCAACAAACAAATCACATGTTCATATATAAATACCTCCTTTTTGTATATTTGGACTTTTAGTCCACTAGTCTGTCCTTCCACAGAATTTTAACACTGAAGCTCTATTGTGATATTTCATTTGTACTGAAATGTGACTTTATTTGTGTGTTGCCTTGGGGTCAGAGCAAGCCATAGCAGAAGCTGGGCGGTGGTGGTTGCACACCTTTAATCCCAGCACTTGGGAGGCAGTGCTAGGCAGATCTGTGTGTTCAAGGATACAGCCAGCATGGCGACACATGCCTTTAATCTCAATACCAACCATAGAAGACCTGGAGGTCTGTATAGACAGGCAGTGACAAGGAGGTCATGTGGTTGGGTTTACAACCAATGAGAAGGCAGAACAGAAAGTCTATAAAAGGACAGACACACAGGAAGTAGGTCTCTTTCTCAGGGGAAAGACGGCAATGGCAGTGGGTGATAAGAAGGTGGTTTGTTGAGGGGAGGGACGGCAGTGAGGGTAAGAAGGGTTTTTTTGCTCTTAGCTATTGCTCTGATCTTTTGGGCTTTTAACTCTGCAGTTGGCTCTGTGTTTCTAATTTCATAAGACTGTTCATCTTCAAAGCTCTAACAAAAGTGCAACTTCCAGTGTGCATTGCTGCTTCTACCTGTCTTTCCATTGCCACTGTGAAGATCCACTTGCCAGGCCTTGTTAGCCCTAGCCGACGTTTTCTGTACAACCCTCCTTAGACTCAAGGAAAAGCTAGTGATCATGTCTCTCATTCCTGTCTCACACTCACAAGACTGTGGAGAGGGATGATAGTGGATTTTCTTTCTTCCAATGAGTGATGCCCTAAGCTACTTTATCAAAAATCTCAGTATCCCTGATAGCTCTCAAATAACACCCAAAGAATGAGTCCCAGTTGGTCTGTCCTTGAGACATTCTCAAAAATTGGTGAGTGTGTCCCTATCTAATCCTATCAATGGAATTTCAGCAAATTCTTCCATTGGGATATCTAAAACCTTTTCCTCCAAGCCCTAAACTAGCAATTGTGTATTTAGAAACTATCTTTTCAACATAGTATTACTTACATTTTTCTTATTTTTTATATTTATTTATTTTATATTTTTACATTCTTAAATGTAATTACCTCATTCCCCTTTCCCTTTCCTCCTTCCAGTCCCTGCCACATTCCCACTCTCCAACCCCTCCCTGGTCCCTTCCCAACTCTCACATAGACAGCCACTTTTTCTTTTATTATTATCATTTGAGAGAGAGGGGGTGGGGAAAAGAGAGAGAGAGAGAGAGAGAGAGAGAGAGAGAGAGAGAGAGAGAGAGAGAGAGCACATTCAGCCTGTTGAGTCATATATATATTCAGGGCTGAGCACTTTGTATTGGGAAAAGCCATTTCTCCTCTTAGCAGTCATTAGTTGCCTGCAGCTCTTTGTCCAGGAATGGAACTCTATGAGAATTCTCCTCTCCCATGTTAGCAAGCCTGTTGTTGTTGTCTTTGTTCAGATGTTGTTTATGAGCCATTTCTAAAAGAGGTGGTCACACAGCAGACTTCCTAGTTTTCTGACACTTTCTACCTGCCTCATCTGTTAATTTTGTTTTAGGATTTAAATCTATAGGGTAGAGTATGATAATTTGATACACACATGCAGTGTATAAGGATCGAAACAAGGAGGTTGAAATTTCCACCTCCTTAAATGTTCTGTTTTAAAGATTTTGGCTTAAACATAACAATTGTGCATAACTTTGGGTCACGGGTACATATTTAAATTTCTTATTTTAATTTTATTTAGTATTATTGAGTTGTGTGCATATGTGTGCGCACGCGCATACAGGACACGGCATGAAGAGGTCAGAGGACAGCTTGTGTGAGTAGGTTCTCTTCTACCATGTGGACCCAGCAGATGGGACTCAGCTCATCCGCACTGCTCAGAAAGATTCTTGAAGCACTGAGCCATCTGCAGTTCACACTTCTCAATTCTTGTTTACAGCATTTACTGAGCAAATCAGTATAATTCAAGCTTCCCTCTATCATGACTTTCCTTTTTGAGCCCTGAAGCTCCTCTGCTCAGTTTTAGAAGAACTAAGTATCATTCTTCGCTTTGTCCACTAGAGGTCATTGCATCCCTAAACTTTGGTGGAACTGTTTTTTTTTGTGTAGTTTCCATTTTCCAATGTGAGAGTTTGGTACAGGTTTAAGCTGTACTGAGATTCATGAGAATCAGAAATAAAAGTCATCTGAACATGCATAGAAGCTTGTTTTACTTTCAAAAACTTCACACAGTCTCCCCAGCCCTTTAACTCCAATCTGCCTGGAAAACACATCTTATTTCTATCCTATACAACTATAAAAGGGCTCAAATTGTTACTAAATGCCACACTCTTATATGCTTAATTCAGTAGCTGCTTCACATACTTGTATTATATGTTGCAAGATTAACAATTTCAATCACAGTAAAAATA
Organism: Onychomys torridus; assembly: GCF_903995425.1. Classification (NCBI taxonomy): domain Eukaryota; kingdom Metazoa; phylum Chordata; class Mammalia; order Rodentia; family Cricetidae; genus Onychomys; species Onychomys torridus. The sequence continues at coordinate 98,804,478 of NC_050466.1, forward strand.
TTTACAACAGCCAAACACTCTAACATTGTTTCGTTCTGTCATTAACTTTATTAAACTTAATATCCCTCTTTCTGTCTTTGTCCTTCTGTTTCTGTCTGTCTCTGTCTCTATCTGTGTGTGTGTCTCTGTGTGTGTGTCTCTGTCTGCCTCTCTCTCTCTCTCTCTCTCTCTCTCTCTCTCTCTCTCTGTGTGTGTGTGTGTGTGTATGTGTGTGTATGAGAGAGAGAGAGAGAGCAAGAGATGGAGCTAGGTGAGCATATCATCTCTAAAGTACATATCCAGCCCTTAAAGATTGTCTCTGTAGCATGTTTGAGGCTTTAAGCTTGAATGCTGATTATAAAACTAATTCCTCCCTAATAAAAGAGCATAACATAGCAGTAAAGAAAGGGTGTACCAACAAAATGATATAGACTTCATGTGGTATGGCTGAAATGTTCTGTTTGTTCAAATTACATCGTTGACATTCATTTTAAGTAGCCTTGTTCCAAAGAGGTCTGTGTTCTTCCCTTCTGCTGAGGTGATCAAAAGGAAGCATCTCCTTTAACAAATCACCATTACATCACTGGCCTCTTTTCAGTCACAGGACAGTTTATGGAGAGAACATATAAAATACTTATTAATGTAAGGAAGGTATATTTTAATGTTAAGAGAATGAACAAAATTTCTATACAAAGTCTGACATAAAATTCTTAATAGAATCAATGATCAGATATGCCAGTTGTACTAGAATATCAACCAGGTACATCAAATAATACTGCTGAACAGTCGGTCACAGAACATTGTAAGCACCCTGATAACGTAAGGGCAGCTGCAGAAGTACCAAAGGCCCATATCACTGAATCCTTATTCACAGCTTCTTTGGACGTCTGTGGTCTGCATTTAATTATGTGCTTTGTTTATAACACTAGCCAGGATCCCGGGTTGGTTTTATAAACTGTAATTCTGAATCAGTGGCCTGCTTTTCAAACTGACCTGCCACTGTTCAACACAGACATCTTTCAGCAGTATGGAATATGGACATGGTTTCAACACTGACACTGTTCTCAGATGGCTCCTTGGTTCTAGAAAAACATTTACTGCCATTTATGTGCTTGTTTGTCTCTATGGTGTCCAAAAGTAGAAGACTAATGATAAGATAAAGAAAATCAGTAAGCCTCTGGAGGAAATATTGCCACAAGCCTTACAAACTCCAGGAAAAGCTTGCCTATGCAGCTATGTTTTATGAGGTTTTATACTTCCAAATTGTAGTCAATGAAACATCGATGCATTAGGTATGTTGTTTTAGTTGTTGATCTATCTGGTCCTAGATTCTATGCCTGAAAAGTAGCTAAGAATTGTATCCTTACTCCTGATGTGTCTTTGGGCAGGAGAAATAGCTGTGAACATTTACAATTAGACAGATGACTTGAGCTCCTGGGAGCTCACGGACTCTAGACTGACAGCTTGGGAGCCTGCATGGGACTGACCTAGAACCTCTGCATATGGGTGACAGTTGTGTAGCTTGGTCTGTTTGTTGGTCCCCTAGCAGTGGGACCAGGATCTGTTCCTGGCACATGTACTGGCTTTTTGGAACCTGTTCTCTATGGTGGGATGCCTTGTTTAGCCTTATTGCAGGGAGGAGGAGCTTGGTCCTGCCTCAACTTGATATACCATGCTTTGTTGACTCCCATGGGAGGCCTTACCCTTTCTGAGGAGTGGAGGAGTGGAGATAGAAAGGAGGTGGGTGGATGGAATGGGAGGAGAGGAGGAAGGGCAAACTGTGGTTGGTAAGTAAAATAAACTTGAAATTTTTAATAAAATAAAAATTAAAAGACATGTGTTTGGGGTTGGGGATTTAGCTCAGTGGTAGAGTGCTTGCCTAGCAAGCACAAGGCCCTGGGTTTGGTTCTCAGCTCAAAAAAAAAAGACATGTATTTGCCTCTGTGCATCTGGCCAGTTGTTCCTCTTACAGGAAAATTATTTATACTGGCAGATGTCCTCTGACTCTTGTCTTACCTATACCTAGTTTAGTCTCAAGAAAATAATTTGCTCCCTAGGTCAGTACTGACCAGGAGTAGCATTATGTTTGGGAGCAACAGCACAAAACATGTGAGCTAGCAGAAGCAGTATACTTCTCAGAGGCTCCAGGGAAAGGAGCATGTCTTACATAGCAAAGAGAACGTGGGAAACTATCCTGTCTGTACATACCTGTTAAATCAGCTGGTAGGGAGCAAGTAGGAGAGGGGTTGGTGAGTAAAAGCCTTTATTTGGGCTGAAGGTGTTGCCTTTGGTGATATTTTATTTGTACTGAAATGTGATTTTATTTGTATATTAATAAAGTTGCCTTGGGGTCAGAGCAAGCCAGAGCAGAAGCTGGGCGGTGATGGTACATGCCTTTAATCCCAGCACTTGGGAGGCAGAGCTAGGCAGATCTCTGTGTGTTCAAGGACACAGCCAGCATGGCGACACATGCCTTTAATCTCAATACCAACCATAGAAGACCTGGAGGTCTGTACAGTCAGGCAGTGATGAGGAGGTCATGTGGCTGGGTTTACAACCAATGAGAAGGCAGAACAGAAAGTCTATATAAAAGACAGGACACAGGAAGTAGGTCTCTTGTGGAGAGGAAAGACAGCAGCAGCAGTGAAGGGTAAGGTTTTCAGCTCTCAGCTATTGCTCTGACCTCTCGACTTTTAACTCTGCAATTGGCTCTGTGTTTCTTAGTTAACAAGACGGTACATCTACAGTTGCCTAAGCAGGATTTCCTCTGGGTTCTCTAACTGGAGAAATTAGAACAAGTGATGCTATGACTGAGAGGAGTTATCTTTGTCATATCTCTACACTCCATCTAGGGGATGTGATGGTAAGTGAGGCAAGTCAAGTAAGCTGAACCTGATTGTTCCAGAGGAGGTAGTCTGGGATTGCCTTCTGGAGGCAGTTGTCATAAGGCAGGTGTCTGGTTTATATACTGTGGAACTGAGAGAAGAAGAGCTAGAAAGTCAATCATATTCAAAACACATGTCATGGCAGCACACAATTTCACATACTTCTTATATATGTTCAAATAGCTACTAAGTAATTCTTAGATGTGTAATAAGCATTTCAAATTAACATGCTTTCTAAATGGAGCTTGTAATTTCTTACCACCTAAAACAAATCTTTAAATCATCTTCTTCCATTGATTCTTATTGGCACTGTTGAGAATTAATCAACATTCAATTCACTAGCTGCTAATTATAATTCTTTATTTGCAGATAAATATCCTACATTTTGTAAAAAGCTGTACTATGAAGGGTCAATGAGATAGTATGTCTAATGTATAACAGAAATTCAATCAATGACAGGCATTTGAATGACCATAATTATAATTCTCAAACATTTTCAGGGTAAACAACAAATTCTGTGTTTGACCTTCCCAATATATATCTCACCACAACAGGTGTCAGGGTAGACTGTGATGTCATTGTGCTTGGCACTTACTTCATTTGTGTGTTCAGCAACAGATTGATGGATGGAGAAGATGGATATAAGGATACAGAATGGAATGTAGAGACATAGGCTATAAAGATTAACAAAAACAAAAGCCCAGGGGTGAGTGCAGATAAATGAACCCAGGGAACATTCTCTGAGGTTTTTTTTTTCCTTTTGGTCTTTTGAGACAGGGTTTCTCTGTGTAGCTTTGAGCCTTTCCTGGAATTCACTAGGTAGCCCAGGCTGGCCTCGAACTCACAGAGATCCACCTGGCTCTGCCTCCCCAGTGCTGGGATTAAAGGTGGCGCCACCACCTCCTGGCCATTCTCTGAGTTTTTAGCACACCAATCTTGGCTTTCTTTACTAAATATTTATACCTCTGTAGCATATGTATGACCTAGTGTTCTTTACTGGTCATGAAGCTGTCCTGTTGAGATTTCTGTGTCTCTTCATTTTCTAAGTGCTAAACAGCAATGTTAAATAATGCTTCCTTGTATGGGACAATTAACTAAGTGTAAATGGAATATGAAACCAGAGCAGTAGGGCTAGTACAAAGGATAAAATGTGACACAATCTTACCTGTGTTAGAAATGGGGTCCTTTTTGAAACCTATGGCAAGGTTTTTCAAGAAGCATAAAAGACTTTTAAGTAGGCATAATATACATTGGGAGTAAGGAGAATGTCTTTGATGGGATGCACACTGCATGAATTGTGGTATTCTAGAATGTCTCATGTCATACTGTGAACCTCCTGAAGTCCCAGGTTTCATATAAAACATTTTAATTATGTACTGGCCTATCAAGTGAGTATGAGAGACATACAAGACATGTGAGTAGGTTCATCTAACCATTTTATAATGCATGTTTGTCTATATTTACTTTCTAAACTTCTGGTGGCCTCTGGATCTTTGCCAAGTGATATTCTAGGTAGACATGAATTCCTGCATTCCTCATGCATGTGGTCAAGTCAAGTACACAAATAAATAGTTCACAAGCCCAAATGGCAGCCATGGGATTATAATGGAATACCAACCCTGGAAGAAAGAGCCAGGGTGGCTTGAAACTGATGTAACTGAACAATAAAGTGGAAGAAGTGTAAACACTTTTATTGGTAACAAATCATTTGGTGTTCATGTGTTCATAAATAAAATAAATGAACAAAATAATTTCTGGCTTCTGACACTGTTAGTATGTTCTGTTTGGGAGTCTACTTGCAGTTAATATGTCCTTCACCTAGATTAGTGAGCGAATTGTTGCCTCTGGACTGAGAAGACAGCCATTTGGTACTATCTCATGTAGAAACTTGTACAGCCAGTCCTCTAGGAAAACAATCCCAAATAGTAAGTTGAGATATATATTGGTTACTTTGCTGTTGCTGTGATAAATACCATGATCAAAGGCAATTTAAGGAAAAGGGGGTTTGTTGGGGCTTCTAGTTCTGGAAGGGTTGTGTCTATCATGGTAGGGAAGACAGAGCCTCAGAACAGTGAAGCCAGCCTGGAGATCAGAAAGCAGGTCATGTTTCATCCATACACAGGAGGCGGAAGAAAAAAAAATGCTCATGCACAGCCATTCCCCAAGGCATAAACAGGTAGCATTCTGTTATAAGCAGCAAAAAAAATTTACTGAGGTAAGCTCTGACTTGTATCTTAATGTGAGGTGACTTTGTTTAGGGCATTGCTAATATGCATTCCCCTCTCCATTGCACCTCATTATCTAATGAGCAGCTATATACAGTGTTAAACTGTTCCATAGAAAAGAGCCTAAGTATTAATTTCCTTAATGTTATAATCCACTCACTAATTCATGTGAACATATTAATTATAGCACTGTGCTAGAAAATAGATATACAAACTCTACAACACACTTGTCTTAAATTATACCTATAACAACCTAGGAATCCAACCCATGAATCAAACACTATGTACACAATGTGGGGAAACATTTATGTATCAGTTCTTAATGAGAAGCAATGCTTAGCATACAGCTTAACAAAATTACAAATTAGCACATCCTAACTCCTTATATCATTTGTTTATAATTTTCAAGACTAAAGGCAATCTAAATGATCATAGTAACTGGTTGCTATGGTTTGAAACGTAAATGGTCCTCGCACTGCTAGAATTGTGAATGTTTCCCAGATGGTAGTGCTATCAATAGATGGGAGGCAGAATAGAGAAATTCCTGGAACATAGCAAATGTACTAGCAAATTGGAGAAGCTGTACAACCTTCAGGAGGTGGGAATTAGCAAAGAGAAGAAAAGGACTGGAGAAGGGCCCTTGGTGCCCCCCTCATTGTCTGTTTCCTGGTCTTCTGTGATGTGAGGAGCCTCCATATTCTACTCTGGTTGCCAGGATCTAAGCTGCTCTATCGTCCCCTCCCACCTATGATGCTCTGAAACGTAAAATAAACCTTTCAGTCCTCAGCTGTCTCTGTCAGGAATCTTGGTCAAAGTGACGGTGAAAGTAACTATACAGTAGCTAACATTAAAGTGTTTGTGTCAGTAAAATTAATGAAATAAGGACCTTCAAAAATTATCTTTTCCATAAAACAATGTGAAAAAAACCTGCAAGAATCAACATTTTCAGGATTCTGAAAATTAGCCAGAAGATTGCAGCAATCTGAGGAATGTTGATTCCAAAAAATAGGTTTCAATCAGTTACTAAAAATATTTTTTAAACTAAAGGAAATATATTTATAGAGGTAGTTAAAATGGCAACCTTTCCCCAATAAATTTGTAGATTTAATGTTGCTCCTGCCTATTATTATATGGAGGAATTAAAGCCCTCACAACTTGCTGTAAGAAAGGTAAAAATAGCAGAACTACTTTGGAAGATACACAATTCCTCAAAGTATTTAACAAGGAGTATATATATATACATATTTGTAGTTGGAGTTTTTCTGCCTGGCCCAGTCAGGACAAATCTCTCTTACCCGCCAGTCCCACAGTCGCTCAGACCCAACCAAGAAAGCACACAGAAACTTACATTGTTTAGAAACTTTATGGCTGTGGCAGGCTTCTTGTTATCTACTTCTTCTATCTTAAATTAACCCATTTCTGTTAGTCTATACTTTGCCACATGGCTTGTGGCTTACCAGTGTCTTTACATGTTGCTTCTCATGGTGGCGGCTGGCGTTGTCTCTCTCCAGCCTTCTACTTCCCAGAATCCTCTTCTCTCTTGTCCTGCCTATACTTCCTGCCTAGCCACTGGCCAAACAGCATTTTATTTGTACAGAGCAATATCCACAGCATATATTCATATATTTCAGCAATTACAATAAAAATATATTCCTGATTAAACACATATGACCACTTTGAAACTGTGCATAGCAATGTTTATTGCAGCATTATGGGACAAGAAAGAGAAACAACCAAAATGTTATTGAAAATGGATAATTGACAACATAAAATAGTATATTGTGGTGGTATTGTGTTCCCCAAAATATTGTGCACCCTAATAAATTTATCTGGGGTCAGAGAACAGACAGCCACTAGATACAGAGCCAAAAATGGTGGCTAGAAAATGAGTCAGAGCAAGCTATAGCAGAAGCTAGGCTGTGGTGGTTGCATGCCTTTAATCCCAGCACTTGGGAGGCAGAGCTAGGCAGATCTCTGTGTTCAAGGATACAGCCAGCATGGAGACACACACCTTTAATCCCAGAAAGTGAGCCTTTAATCCCAGGGAGTGATGGCAGAAAGAGAAAGATATATAAGGCATGAAGTCCAGAAACTAGAAGCATTTGGCTGGTTAAGCTTTTAGGCTTTGGAGCAACACAGTTCAGATGAGATTCATTTGGATGAGGACTCCGAAGCTTGCAGTCTGAGGAAACAAGACCAGCTGAGGAACTGGTGAGGTGAGGAAACTGTGGCTTGTTCTGTTTCTCTGATCTTCCAGCATTCACCCCAATGACTGGCCTCGGGTTTAGTTTTATTAATAAGTACCTTTAAGATTCCTGCTACAGTATATAATCTATAAGAATGAATAATCAGCAATAGAAGTGAATGAAGTAATGATACATATTGCAACATGAACAAATCTCAAAAACATTTTAAGTGAAAATTTCAGAAAAAGACATATATTTTATGATTCCATTTATATGAAATTTTAAAAATAGGTAAAATAATAGAAAGCAATACCAGATTGCTTGTTGACAGGTACTTTGAGTAGAGAAGTATAGAATATGCATATTAATGAGTATGAAGTTTCTTTTGTGGTAATGAAATATTCCTGAATTAATGGTCATGATACCACAATATTAGAAGCACAGAATTATATGATTTAGAAGGTTAACTTTATACATGAATTTTATCTCAATCAAAAATTCAGAAGGCAATAAATAAAATATAACATGGTAAAATATTCAGAAATATGAATGAGGAAATATTTTATAGATTGATTCCAAGCAATATTCAAAATATGTTGTGAAGTGAAAATATTGTGGTTCAGATGACTTGTGAAAAAGATAGTGGGGTTGCATAATATGTCCATAGATACATGTCTTGTATGTGTGCATGCACATACACAATGTATGTAAAGGACACATGAAAGACTGATAATGCCAGATGCCTGCGGTCAGGAGACAACCTCCACAGGAAGATACTCTGTTCCTTTGGAAACCTAAGTAACGTTAACAACCAATATTTAAATTACAAAGGCCAAATGCAAAATGGGAAAACATTTTAGAAGCTCATATAAACCAGTGATAATAACATTAAAAACCTTATGAAAATATTTATAAAGCTTACAGATAATTCCTAGAAGAGAAAATGCAAATAACATAAATATATTAAAAAACTCTTCCATATATTAGTCACTTTTTCCCATTTCTCTGACAAAATGCTTTACAAAAGCAACTTAAGGAGAAAAGTTTGTTCTGGCTTACAATTTTAGGACAGTAGTTCATTCATTTCACTTGTCACCTTGACTAGATTTAGACTCACATAGAAAATACAATTGTGAGCTTGTGTCTATGAGTCTGTTTCCAGAGAAGTTTAAGGGGAAACTAATGACTTAATCTTCTAGTAATTCAAAATAAATAAAAAATTATTCTTGGTCCATAACACATGCATAGACTTTTTTCTGTTTCTTTTTAATGAAAATATAATTACATCATTTCCCTCCCATGTCTTCTCCTTTGCCCCCCCCCCAAATTCATGGCCTCTTTTTCTTTGTTATTATTACACATATATAGAAACCTGCTCAGTCCATTTAGTTTTATTTGTCTGTATATGGTTGCACAGCTGGCCGTTCTGTATTGGATAAGCAATGAGGGGCCTCATCCTTGGGGAAGACTATTTTTTACCCTGCTCTCAGCCTTCCTTGGATGTCTGTATTTCTTTGTCATTCCAGTGGTATGTCTTTACCACCATGTCACCCAAACCAAAAAGGTTTTGAATTTGAATATAACTATTAGTAACTTTTTATGGCTAAATAAGCCCCTAGTGAGCCAGACTGAGATTCCAAGTCTGTCTCAGATTGATATGCAAATGCCCTTCAATCCAATCTCATTCTCCATCATTTATTTCAAATCTTACCTATACTTAAAAAATGCCCTTGGCTAGAGCTCTTTTGATAAGAGAGGATTCTTCCATCTCACTTAAGGAGGTCTGATCAGCTGCTGCCATCTTCTTTATCATTAACATTAATCTCTGCTATTAGCTGCCAGACCACTTAATGGCCTCCTATGAAGCCTTATAGTTTGTGACATAGTGTTGTAGAGCACTACTAGATGTCCTCCTTCCCCACATCTACCTAATTCCCACACATCACCCTCAAGCTGGTGGTCAAATAGAGTACAGTGTCTCCGGGCATTTCAGTTTCTCATGTTATCACTGGGACTCTAAGCATTCCCAAACCTAGGATATTGTGATCATATAGCCAAATATACAACAAAGGATTACGTCCAAAAGCATCATTATGTGAAGTGCTTAAAACAACACCTGGACAATAGGATTTTTCAGCAGAAATGTCAATAAAACTCAAAATTCCAACTGCAGAAACACACGGTAGAAGTTCCATATGTGGCCACTAGATGGCAAAATTGCAAAATCATAGCAAGCAAATTGGTCTCTGGTGGTTCATGGAAAGACAGCAATGAGCAGAAGAAAGAAAGCACTATAATATAATATAATATTGAAGAGAACGGCATCGGCTCCTGAGACTGAGGCCAAGGTTAATATCAGAAAAACAATCTGCAGAAAGCGAAGAGACAGGGCTTGCAGACAGGCAATACCTAAGAGATATGTGGATGACGCATACAAGCAGCAATATAGTCCCAAAAACAATAATAAAAATTACACACTGAGAGACAAGGAAATAAACTGTAGCTAAGAGGGACTTTTTTTTTTTTGAGGCTCTGGGATCAAAACCCTTGGCTTTCCACTTATATCTGTTAGAAAGTTCCACGGTAGGAATTGAGGAACGTTAGAGAATAGGAAAATGTTGTTTAATGAGAACAGAACTAATGCTTAGGGTGATGAAACAGATCTGGAATAAAATAGTGGAGGCAACTGCAGCAACGTTGTGAATATATTTATGCCACTGCATTGCATGTTCACGAAGTAAAAATACAGTAAGTTTTAGCCAGATGTAGTGGCACATGTTGTTAGACAAGTTATTCTGGAAACAGGCAGAAGGATCATGAGCATGTTTTATTATGTATAGTTTATAATACAAATATTACGTGTAATTTCTTCAATATGAGAAAGAATGAACCAATACAAGTCAGCAGGACTCTAGCTTAGAGTGGATGTTGTCTAGTTCCTCCATGCCATAGTATAACAGTCTGCCTGTTTTACTTCCCCATAAAATGCTCAGCCAATAGATGGTTCCCTTTATTCTCTTGAATCACTACATCAGATCAGTTAATAACTCATCAAAATATTTAATATGTTTTTTAATCTCACATTTCTGCTTCATTTATCATGTAGATCTGAACTTCCGACCTATATATTTTTTTCTGCATCAGAGAACTTGTCTTACAGCTCCTTTACAAGGCAAATATACACTGGCAGTAATTCCTCAACTTCTGTTTGTCTGGGAAATCAATCTCTCTCTCTCTCTCTCTCTCTCTCTCTTTCTCTTTTCGGAATAATAGTTTCACTGGATCCTGAATTGTAGGTTATCAGTTTTTCCTTTCAACATTTCACTACACTCTTCTGTTGGTAGATGATTTCTGAAATACAATACAATGTAATTCTTATCTTTGTTCCTTTGTAAGGTAGCTTATTCTGAGATTTCATCGCTGCCTTGATTTGGATATGGATATACATGCTGTTGTTTCGGTGTTGATTCTCTTTGGTATTCTTGAAGCGTCCTCAGTTTGTAGTCTGCCATTAACCTTAGAATATATTTAGCCACTGGTGTTTCAAATCTTTCTTCTGTTTCTTTCTCTTTTCCTCCTCATAGTTTCCTTACTTGGATCTTACATTGTTTATGTAAGCTTACAGTTGGACATCATATTCTGGGGGTGGGCCTTCATCTTTCTCTTTTTGATTCAATTTGGGAAGTTCTATTGATGCTTCTTAAGAAGTCTGTGTGTGAGTTCATCAATGGTATTTTGAATTTTGGTTACAGCATTTTGTTGTGATAGTAGTGATTGAAACAAATGAATCAGTAAGTTAAAGGGTAGCCTTCAACTCCTGGACTCCAAGATCCTACTTCCTGGGTGGCTCTTACTACAGACACATAGCTAGTTAACTATTTTTATTCCTAGAGTTTCCTCGTTGTATATTTGCGAGCAATCTAAGTCCCACAGAAAAAAATGATATTGAAGCATAGTTCCTTGATTCCTTCTTTGCCCACATTTCATATCCCCCCTGATAAACCAGCAACAACTCTATATCAATGCAAATCCAGAGCGTACTTTAGGGCTCACTCCATGTCCATGTTATAGTTTTATAAATTTTGACAAGTACATAAAAACATATATATATATATATATTACCAAAATACAAAATAGCTATAGATTTACTAGCCTAAAATTTCCATGTTTTAAGTATTCATTTTTCCATTCTCCCTAATCCCTGAAAACCACTGATATTTATTTGCAGATTTGCCTTCTCTGGAACAGTATGTAGTTGAATCTCACAATACCTACTGTTTTCAGATTGTCTCATTTTAGTCATATACACAAAAGTTTCCACTTTGTCTTTTCAGGCGTGATAGCTCATTTCATTCAGTATTGAATTTTTCTTCAAGGTCTGGAGAGTCTACAGACTTCTCACTCATTCACTGAAGAATATCCAGCTTAATTATAAGTTTGAGCAATTATGAGTAAGTTGCAATAAATATCTAATGTAGGATTTTGTATAGACATACATTTTCAACTTTTGGATAAATGCCAGCAAGAATAATCTCTGAATTGAACAATAAAAGTGTGTTTTGTTTTCTTGGAAACTATCAAACTGTCTTCCAGAGTGTCTGCACAATTTTATGTTCTCCAGAGAAATAAACACATATTCATGCAAGCATTTCTTCTTGTCAGTATTTAGATTTGTTTCTGTCTGATAGGCAGGTAGTCACAGTCTCACTTGATGTTTATGTTCTATGTATCTCCCTTGATAAAGATTTTGTACAAATATTGTGCCTTTTTAACATGGGTTTGTATATTTTCTTAGTGCTAAATTTTAAGAATTCTTTCTTATTTTTTTTGTATTTTGCCAGGATAGTCTTTTGCAATTTCTTTTTTACATTCTGGCTTGTAAATATCCTCTTTTAAAACCTTCTTCATGTTTCTCTCTCTCTGCTTGCTACATGTCTGCTATTACATATTGTCCACTTTTTCTATTTGATGACTAATATATTAATCATAGTTATCAGAAATTCCATGTCTGATCATTTCAATATCTCTGTTGTGTCTTTTTCTAGTTAAGATGATGCTTTATCCCTTCAAAAAAATTTTTTTCTCTTGTAACATATACTTTGAACAGTTTTTGGTTGAAGGCTAGTCGTTGTGTATTTAGTAAAGGGAATTCAAGCAAATAGAACATTACTGTAAGGTTTGTGTTTATCCAAGAGTACAGTGGTCTTTCTGTTCTCTTTAGCTGAAGGTGTGTTAGAAGCTGAAAATTACTCTAGGGTCTTCTTTGTTATTCCACTTTTGTGTTTGGATTTCCCTAGGGACCTCTTCTTTAGTAGCATGCAACCCTTGGAGTACTTGATTTTGCCATGTCTTTGTAGCATAGTAGAAGCCATACTGGTGTAGAAAAGATTACATATGCTATAGTTAAGTCTCCAACATTTAGTGAAACTACTTATTTCCCTTGGGTACCACAGGAATGCTTTGCAGTCTCAAGCTGTGAATTTCTCTTCTTCCAAATGGGGAAGTGGATGCCAATTAGGTTTTTATAATATAATTTCTGTTAGTGCATTCTTCTTTAAGAATGGAAAGGTCTGGGTCTATGTTGAAATACTTCGATTTCTTCCCCATGACAAGACTGCAAAGGGATGTTTTTCTGCTTTTCATTCTGAACATCAGATAAGGCTTCTGGAGATAAAACTTGTGAAAGTATAAAGGTCCCTAGAGAATGGTTCTCTGGGAATTTTATCTCTGAAGATAATCAGTCATCAGTTTACATCAGTTATCTAATCTAAGAAGAATTTTTGAATTTTGGTCTTGTCAGATTTGTGAGTACAGGAATGGCAACTTCCAAACTCTTTGCATGCTAGAACTTGGATTTTCATTTTGTTTTATTCATTTACTTTAAAAGTCACTGTTCTTCTTAAAATATTTGGACAAGCATTTGGAAAGAAAGGACCCAAATGTACACTGTAAACTAAATGAGAACGTTTCTGTGTATTCTAAGAACTTTCCAGAGTAGATTTTTAAAGTACAAAATAAATGTGCCCATTGTAAACCTTGAAATGCTATAGGACAAGCAGAAAGCTCCATTCTCTTCCAGTAGTTTCTTACTCCCAAGCTGATCACTCTGTCATCACTTCTTGCCATCCTTTAGTTGATGGAATAAACATAGACAAGCACATTTGCTGTATTTTTTTTTCACAAATGGATCAGACTGCCTTTACTCTTTTCTAATCTGCCTTTCTTTCTTTTTATTTATTATAGTTGAGATTATATCTGACACAATTTTACATACATACTACTTTTTAACTTTCAAGTGCTTAACATCCTATTTCATAAATATTTATTCATTCAGTCTTTTTGATGTTGTGGGTTGACCCTAAGCCATTGTATTTGTTAGAAACATGTACAACAGAGCGAAGTCCTCAACCCCCATTCCTCTGTACTTAAAGTGCTAATAGTTATTTTCACTATACAAATGCACAGCAATGTACTTAATTAAGTCCACTTGTTAAGCATTGAGTGTTTTCTTATTTGTTGTTCATTTATTCATTTAAGAAATATTTGTTAAATAGTAACTGTATTTGTGTCACAGCAAGTATAAAAGTTTGTGTCTCTCTGCTTGCATATACACATGTGCACTGTGAGCTTCATGATATTTAAATTCAAGCAGTTAAAAATTATGCTGAAGAATAAATACATCAGTACCTGACATTTTTCAGTATTCCTTTTGTATAGAATACTGAAAGTGGAAATACCAAGCCAGAGAATATAAATAATTTGAAACCCTTAATATAAATTGCTAAATACGTTGTTAGAAAGATTGAGTCATTTTATTAGCTTGTAAAAGTTGGACAAGCAATATTCATGGCTACTTTGTTCATGCTAATGCTATATTTCCACCACATGAAACAGTGCTTAGTACATATCAGATGGGTGCTGCATATTTAATAATGAATACATAAAATTTGATCATGTTCCACTTTCTTATGAGGTTGTTGTAATGATTAATAATGCTAACTGATCAACATAAAACTATGTGGGTATATACATGCGTTCTACATATTCTCCAGTTTTTATTTTGTGAATATCTAGTATGACATTATCTTCCTGTCCTATTGAAAAACTATCTTAAAGTTAGTCCTAATGCTTTGTACAACCCCCTACTTTGAAGTAAAAATAAGCACATAAACCTTGAGCTGTGACATCAGATACATCAGACTTTGAACTTTGATTCTACCACTAATTTTTTGAGCTAATTAGACATTCTGTATATCTCTTATGTCATGAAGGTTACCTAATACCTTTTTGTAAAGAGTAAATGACTTCTTATCAAAATACAGTTATAAAGTTACAAATAGGTAGTAATGGCTCTACCAGTAGTAGGTTTCTACCTCTAAGACAATTGCGACTTCTGTTTGTAAATCTAGAAAAAAAGTCCATTCCTCAAGCTGGACTCTGATGTCTTGTGTGGGTAGAGGTCACTTTCCCATCTCCACATGTTTGCCAGATTTCTCTTGTTACTCCTTTCACTTAGTTTATTCCTAGCAAGATTCATGCAATTTGGTTCAAATACTATCTGTTCCAAGCAATGTTTCTGGGTTCCCCAGATGATCTAGGGTGGTTATTACCTTCCCTGAAGCCACAGTGTACCATTTTGCATATTTGTGCTATATTTCATGGCACAATAAGCCACTTAAAGTAGGGAGTTTGTTTCTGTTACCCACCAGTGTGAAACACTAAATACATTCTCTATATCAACTTGTTAAACTGAGGTC